>NC_059441.1:5020825-5240825 GCF_021028975.2 Sphaerodactylus townsendi
CTCCTTCCTCCTCCTCCTCCTCCTTCTTCTCCTTCTTCTTCTCCTCCTTCCTCCTTCTTCTTCTCCTTCTTCTCCTTCCTCCTCCTCCTTCTTCTTCTCCTTCCTCCTCCTCCTCCTCCTTCTTCTCCTTCTTCTTCTCCTTCCTCCTCCTTCTTCTCCTTCTTCTCCTTCCTCCTCTTCTTCTCCTTCCTCCTCCTCCTTCTTCTCCTTCTTCTTCTTCTTCTTCTTCTCCTTCCTTCTCCTTCTTCTTCTCCTTCCTCCTCCTCCTTCTTCTCCTTCCTCCTCCTCCTCCTCTTCTTCTCCTTCTTCTCCTTCCTCCTCCTCCTCCTTCTTCTCCTTCCTCCTCCTCCTCCTCCTTCTTCTTCAGCCCCGAGTACTTTACGCAACACATCTGGAATTGGGGTTATCATCCCTTTGGAAATGGCAGAGCCCCTCTGGTTAGGTCGTATAGAGGCCGGTGCGGCGTCACGTTTCAAGCGCGGCGGCCCAATGGCTGCACAGGGATCTTCCATGGAAGTGAAGCCACACCAGTGAGCTGAGCATCCCAGGGCGCTCCGCAGGCAGCTTCCAGGCGGCCAAGTCAGCATGTTTCGTGTACAATAAGAAAGGAGCGTTGCCCAAAGCAGCCCGGTTCCATGCTTCAAACTGCTCAACAAAATGGAATCGTCTTGTAGCTAAAGTGGCAGCAGTTGGTCTAAAGCTGGATTTAAATGGGCTCAGGACAGAAAGTTTGTGCCTGCTCTGCCTCCCTTCTCCATTCCTTTGTCTCTTAGGTTAGACACCGGCCTGTACCTGTTTGGACAGTCCTTAGGCGGCCTGCTTCAGGGCCTTCAGAAAGGGGCCCTTTCAGAAAGACCGGTTTATTGTTGCAATGGCTGGCATCCTAACTGTCTCCCAGAAAAGATTTGTCACCCAAGAGTGCCAGTGTGGTGTGGTGGTGAAGAGCAGGTAGACTCCAATCTGGAAGGCAGTTGAACCCCTTTTTCAGAGCAGCCCTTTTAATTCAGTACCTGTATTAGACAGTAATCTGACCATGCTAATGGCCTTAATCCACCCCCACACTAGCCCCTTGGAAACCTGCCCTTTAAAAAGAAGAAATAGAGATTCAGTATGTGACTGTTTTCAGATAGAAAAAGAAGAGTTTGGATTTCTATCCCCCCCTTTCTCTCCTGCAGGAGACTCAAAGGGGCTTACAATCTCCTTGCCCTTCCCCCCTCACAACAAACACCCTGTGAGGTAGGTGGGGCTGAGAGAGCTCCGAGAAGCTGTGACTAGCCCAAGGTCACCCAGCTGGCGTGTGTGGGAGTGTACAAGCTAATCTGAATTCCCCAGAGAAGCCTCCACAGCTCAGGCGGCAGAGCTGGGAATCAAACCCGGTTCCTCCAGATTAGAGACACGAGCTCTTAACCTCCTGCGCCACTGCTGCTTAGTGAGCCCATAACAAGCTGGGGCAGTTTTGTAGTCTCCATGGCAACCTGGACGTTCTGAACTTGGCCTCTCTGGGGAGGCTGAAACCCACCAAGACACTCATCTTGGGTATCCTCAACCCTGAGCCCAGAGACCAAGTTTGCCAGGGCAAATATGGTAAGGCCAGGTAGATAGTAAAGCAGCCCCAGCAACTCTGATTTGTTCCTGGTGCCCAACACAGAGGGTGAGTACCAGCGATGCAAAGCAGCCTTATGGGGCGCTTTTGGCATTTTCGCACATGCAAAATAATGCACTTTCAATCCACTTTCACAATTGTTTGCAAGTGGATTTTGCTATTTCACACTGTAAAATCCAGCTGCAAAGTGGATTGAAAGGGCATTATTCTGCATGTGCGAAAGCGCCTTTAGTTTGCTTGAGGAGGTGCTGGGCTTGCTGGAACCTCAGTCTGATTCAGCAGAGTTCCTCTTGTGTTCTTTAGCCTTGGGGGGATAGCACGTGAGAGGAGATTTATGTTTCAAAACTGAACACACTTGGTGTCATGAATGATTGTGACAAATAATGCCACCTGCATTAACTGCCGCCAAGTGCAGAGGTGTCCCTCGGGGAGGTCTGAGGTTCATGCCGCTGTTCTCCCATTTTCACACTAATTTCAAGGCAGGCATATATTGTGTGACATCTGTCTGAGCCTTGATTATTTATTTCCAGTAGATTTAAGACCCCCAGGAGGAACGTCCCGAAGAAAGCATATGACAGCAATCTGATGGACCCTGTTGGGGTAAGTGGGTGGCACGCGAACTTTCTTTGCTGGGGGAGGGGGGTTTGAATCTCTCTCCCTGTTAATTTTAGTTGGTTAACCAGAAGAATAAACTTCATGTTTCACGTGATATTTCTTCCTCGCGTGCAAGATGCCGCTTTTCTGATAGCACCCACAGGCTGGGCTTGATAAAGCAAACTCTGCTTCCCAAGAGGACTCTCTCATCCTGCTTCTATGGAAACTGCTGGATTTCAATGGGGCTTCCCAGCCTCTTAGGCTGACGGCTTTTTTGAGCAAAATGGGCTTGCAATGAGATAATTCTCCATATCATATTAAAGGTCTGAACACTTATTTTGTGAACATTACTCTTACCAGTCAAGTAATTTCACAGACTTATAAAGATGGGACCCCATGAGGGAGCAACTGTCCACAGTAGTACAATATTTGTAGGCAAATTCTTTATTTTACCTTGTGACAGCAAACTAGACAACAACTTTCAGTGAGTAAATGTCCATTTCTTGGAAAAAGAAAAAAATAACTTTTAATTAGGCCAAATGATAAAAAAGAGGCCGCAAAAAGTTAACCCTAAAAATACTGAAGGATCCCATGCAAGGAAAATTAATTCTAACATTTCTCAAATATAATTGAATAAATGAGATTCAAAACTAATCAACTTTCAAATTGAGAAAGCTTTGGAAGCCCTTAGAGCAGTCGTTATAACTCTATCCTGTGATGATTCCATAGATAAGCGATTGGTTCTCAAAATAATTGTAAGAGTACAGGCTGCTATATCTGATAATATTCAACTGCTCAGGAAAGATTTAAAGGGCTGCATTTAGCATTTTGCTGGTAATTAAAAAGCAACAACTCTGCCTTTTTCTTTAGCTTCCTTTACTGGTTGTCAAAGATTTAAAAAACCTGTCTGTTTTCTGTCTGACTTTTGGATTTTGCGCAACAGCTCTGAAAAGTACGGTAAACATGCTAAACAGATGTACACCACGACTGCTTTTCCCCCCTCAGGTGTACTGCCGGGTGCGCCCAGTGCCAGATGCAGAATGCTGCATCGAAGTGATCAACAGCACCACCGTCCAGGTTCACCCTCCCGATGGGTCCCGCACCAACCGCAGCGGGGAGTATAAAGAGGTGAGATATGCTGAGAAAGCCCAGACTGAGGGGTTGAGGCCTGGATCTTCCGATGGAGGAGGCAGCCTAGACATCTTGGGCAGGTCGTCAAGCCTGCAGCTGTAGGATAGGCCTGTTCGTTTTGTCAGAGCAGTGGGAGAAGGGATGTTGCTGGAGCTGAACTCAGAAGGTCTCCTCCTGCAGGTAGTGACGGCTCATGGCAAGGGTGAGGGGCCGCAAGGGAACGAGGGAAGTGCAGTGATGCTTTCGTGACAGGTACTAGGAGTGGCTGGAGAGACAGCTCTGCAGAACAGCAGCCACATTGCTGCTTGTTGGGCCAGACTTTGAGAAGCCGCAGTAGACCCCCTCAGGCTTAGGCAAGTAGCCCTCTGTATCCGCACGCCTGCGTCCTTCTCCGTCCATAACAGCTTGTTGACTTTCTCTTCAGGTGCAGTATTCGTTTAAAGAAGTGTTTCGCCCCAACACCTCTCAAAAGTGGGTTTTTGATACAGTCGCTAGACCTCTTGTAGAAGACCTAATCCATGGAAAAAATGGTACGCTCAGATGGCTGGAATGATTTGATGCTAGTTTAGGTTGTTTTTCTACCTACCCCCTTTTCTTCCTTGCATGCACTCACTGTATTTTCTACCCCACTGGTTGTGAGGACTGTTGAGGAGTGATGGAGGGAATTTTTGAACAGGAATGTTGTCATGGCAGACTGTGTGTGTGTTTTTAAATCAACATGTCTAGTTCGAGTGAAATATGTTGTTGTGTGGTTGCTCACGCTGAAAAGAATGCCATAAGCTGTATGACTGAGTTGATTGTTCAGTTTGTAGCTTGCCTTTCCCCAACAAGTCAGGCATTCCAGTTAATTGACCAGTACAATTCAAAGCCACCACCACCACCCCAAGATGCTGTGTGTCTTTCCTGAAGGACCTGCTATTTGGAATCTTCAGAATAAATCACGCCCCCTTCTTTTTTCAAGTTGGGTCTTCCTCACGAAGGTGGTCCATTGAGTTCACCTTCTCTCCCCAGTGTTATGGATGTTCTTTGTAATGTCCTAAGCCAGTGGTGGCGAACCTATGGCACAGGTGCCAGAAGTGGCACCCGGAGCCCTCTCTGTGGGCACATGCAAACAGATTATTTTGGGCTCGATTATTAGCACTAAACCTAAGACTGAGTTTTGGGGAAGCAGTGTAGGTAACTCTGTTAAGCGCTGTTAAACCCCACTGATTTTCATGCGAAGAACTAAAGTGTGATCCTTTACCTGGGAGTAAGCTCGATTGCTGGCAATGGGGCTTGCTTCTGAGTAAACCCCCCTAGGGTCATGATTCACCCATTGGAAGAGTTGCACGGTTGCTTCAAAGCAAAGCCACCGACTACCACCAAGCTTACTCCTGGGTAATGCTGCGCCCTCAGAGAAACCCGGCAGAACCTAAACAATAACCTCAGTATTCAGGTTAAATTGCCATGTTGGCACTTTGCGATAAATAAGTGGGTTTTGGGTTGCAATTTGGGCACTCGGTCTCGAAAAGGTTCGCCATCACTGTCCTAAGCCTACTTCATATCTGAACCGGTTTGCCCAAAGAGATATTTTAGTTTTGCATTTGTACCTTGCAGATCTGCAGTGCGATCCTGCACCTTCTGCACTATTAATTCTGTGATGTGATATGAACTACAGCCAGCAGGCTTCCTACAGTTAGGAGGCGGTGGTGAAAACTGCTGTCAAAGTCATAGGCTAACTTATGGCGACCCTATAGGGTTTCCAAGATGAGAGACATTGGGAAGGGGTTTGCCATCGCCTGCCTCTGCGTAGGCTAGGAGTTCTGAGAGAACTGGGACTGGCCCAAGGTCTCCCAGCAGGCTTCCCGAGGAGTAGTAAAGAATCCAACCCGGTTTTCCGGATCAGCGTCCACTGCTTTTAACCACTACATCACGCTGGCTCTCAAGATAGGATAGAAACACGGGTAGAAAATGCTTGCAAGGAAGGTGAAATTGCTCCTTTTTGACTGTAATATGCATATGAAGTTCTCTCTCCTTGAATTCTAGGTCTCCTTTTTACGTATGGTGTCACGGGGAGTGGAAAAACCCACACAATGACAGGCTCTTCAGGCGATGGGGGGCTCCTTCCCCGGTGTTTGGACGCCGATCTTCGGCGTTTGCCGGACCGTTCCAGGCTACCAAAGATATATAAGGTGCACTGCTGCAAGGTCTTGCAACGTTTTGCAGCTGGCTCGAAAGGAAGTATGCCATGGATCTCACTAATGAACATCCGATGGGAGAGATGCACGATGCGGGGAGAAGAATGCTTCTTGGGCACAGGTTTAGCTCTGCACGTCTCTTATATGGAGATTGGATAAATCTTTATCACCAGACTTCGGACGCCTGTTGAACCATGGGATTTACTTCGGAGTAAAGGCCGCCTTGCGGGGCGCCATCGCCAGACAAGAGCTGACAAGACGCTGAGTCGCCATTACCGTTTAAAATTTATTTACACTTGCTATCTGCCGACCGAGTGCTTATGGAGACCACCGGTGGTTTTCAGGCACGCATCACTCTGGTGTCTGTCGCTACATCTCTAAATACAAATGTAGTACCGATCCGGTGCCCCTCGCATATCGGTTTTTACGCACGGGCGTATTTGTTGTGCGCTCAGTCGCAATTTGCTGCGGCACCTGCTATAACTGAAGGTTCCCGGCCTCATCAAATTTAAGATGCACTTTATCATCCCTAAACACATGTTCTGAAACGCCACTTCAGAAATCGGTATGACGATATCGCCATTATTTGCGGCATTGACGAACACCACCGTGCGCTGTTCACACGAAGTAGAACATATTTTTCTTTTGCGGTAAAGGTTTTGTTAAGACATCGGAAACCACATTCGATTTAGAGTCCGCATATTGCAGTTTTGAGTAGAACCCGCTTTCAAGCACCAGGTCACATTGCCGTTCATTGGGATTTTGCACATCATCAGTACATGTTCTGACGACGCCATAGGATACCTCAATGTCGGCGCCGTACCTTCGAGGGCAGATCTTTTCCGGTACTTCTGCGGAATAAGCGCAACTTTGCTACACCCATCATGCAGCGTTCCACATTGTTCAAGCTCGCTGGGAATGCCTCCCCTCTCTTTGCTTGCTTTCAGGTTTTTAAATTGGACGAGAAGAATGGAGTGGACATTCAGTCTGAGGTTGACGCTTTGCTGGAGCGGCAGAAGAGGGAAGCTCTGCCGGTCCCAAAAACTCCGTCTGGCAAGTAAGTGGCTGCTTGGGTGGAGGGGAGGGGGGGAATATGCTGTGGATGCATCCTCTTGACTTCCATATGCTTGCGTGTTTTCAAGCAAAACCGACAAAATAGACTTCGAGAGGTTAGCTGACACGATCGAACTTCGGAACTCAACACCGCAGGCTGGAAGGCATTAAATTAAGATCAATCAATACGGCGCATTTTTGTCTCTTATCAATGGGGAATTTTACATGTACAACTTCATCCTCAGAATCTACCGGATGAAGCTCTTTTTTGACCCTATCGAGACCAAAGTAGAATGCCGCACTCTTTCAGTGGGACATTTTTCTTAACCCCATCAGATCAGGGCTGGCAAAGTCTGTTTTGGATCTTCGCAGCAAGCCTGGTTTTAGACTCACTGTTTCAGAGTGTTTGGGAATCTCGGTACTTTCTCGGGATAAATGCCAGAAAGATTTGAATGTTACCTGCTCCTTTCGAATGCAACATCACTTTCAAATTGAAACTCAAATAAACTCCACCAGAGATTCATTTCATCTGGCTGGAGTTTATTAGACCGAGTATTGTTTTCTCAGATAGAAGTTGAACAATACGGCTTAAAGAAATTATTCAGCAAAGAATACAGTCATCGTAAACTTCCCAATCAGTTCATGACGATGATGGCGTTGCGAACTTCCATGGCAGCGAAGTGCCGGAAGTGCGGCACTCAGAAACCTCGCAATGAACAACATGCAAACAGGGTATCGTCATGTTGGGGGGGGGGGGATCGCCCCTCCCACACACACATATCTCGGAATGGCTTCAGGCTGCTGGGAAACCAGTCGGTAGCATTAAATCGAACTCCCTGATTTTTTGGGGAAAACGATGTTGAATACGGCTTATTAAAGTGCTGTTAAACCCTTCTGGTACTAAAATACAAAGAACAAGAAATACCGGTCGCTTTATCTGGGAGCCAGTTTGGTGTCTGATAACCAGGCTTGCAATACCAGAGTAAATCCATCTGGGGTAAATGATTCGCAAGTTCAAAGAGTTATATGGGATTGCTCCAGCGCCGAAAACCAACAGAAACTACCACCGAAAGCGCCACTCCAAACCAGCGCACGCCTCAGAGCCGGCAGTTTTTCCTGGCAAACTAAAACCTCAATGTTCAGGTTAAATTGCCGTCGATGGCACTTACCGTCAAAATAAGTGGATTTCGAGTTTGCATTCTGGGAACCGATTACAAAAGGGTTAAACCATCCACTGATTTCGCCAGTTCCCTGGAAAATCATTTCCATACGTTGGAATGCTGTCAGAGGGGAAGATGATCAATGTATGTTTTGGATTGTGAATTAATGAACGCTGGTGGAGTAACTGTGGCTTAAATACAACGATTAAGCAGCTGACTTATTGTAATATTCTGCCAACTCGCTTTCCGCTCTAACTTCAGCGGTAGAGATGGCCGAATAAATTCGAACTTCGGCGTTTCTCATCGCCTTGTGAATTAAACTTTCTGTTTCTTTGGGTATGCGACCTTGCATATAACGATCTGTGCATGGCGGCGTCAATGGAAAATCTTCACGATACTCTCGCGTCATAAGCGTGAACTGCGTCTAACCGTCAATACCAGCCCTTGCAGCTTGCCTAAAGCCTATTGCTGCCCGGTAGCTTGTCCTGTGTCGCTGTCCCAACAACAAAGTGTGGTGACCATGGAGCTCCTCCCTGTTGCAGGCCTCCGCAGTCCAAGATTCTCCGGGAGGATCAGAACCACAACATGTACGTTGCCGGCTGCACAGAAGTCGAAGTGAAATCTACGGAGGAAGCTTTTGAAGTCTTCTGGAGAGGTCAGAGCACTCCTGCTGTGTTTTCAACAGACTGAAGGGGTGACGATTCCGGTCAGCCAGGAACCACCATCAATGGACGAGATCACTGCGCCGGAACAGAACATTTCTCGCACCGAAGCTGGTCCGGAACCAGTGGCTGCACCGTTTCTTTATCGAGGCGGCTTAGAGCTCCATTCGCCGCACGTTCAGAATAAATACGCTTTCAAACTGCTTTCAAGGTAACTCTTTAGGAAGCTATGCAGAACCGGCAAGAATCCACTTTCAAAGCAGTTGTGAAAGTGGTTTGAAAACGCATCTTCACGTATGCTGAAGGGACTTTAAATGTAGAGAATCCTGTGGCCGATGCACTAATCCGACTTAGGACTGGGACGGGGCGGGTTCGAATCACCCGCCCTTACGCTCGACAGTTCTTTCCCGACTCCGAACTCTACGGGATTGATGGGAAACAACCTACGCCATGAGGAGAGCTTCCAGCGTTTGGGACTCTTTAGTTTGGAGAGGAGACAGCTGAGGGGGGATATGATTGAAGTCTATGAAATTATGCATGGGGTAGAAAATCATTGACACCTCTCTCTTTCTCACAATACCGAACCAGGGAACATCCATTCGAAATACCGGGGAAGAATTAAGGACCATAAAAGAAAAACCTACTTCACGCGCATCCGTGTGGTAGATGATTTCGAGAACTCCATGCTGCCTGGGGAGGTGGTGATGACCTTCTTTGGATAACTTCGGGAAGCCGGATTGAATTATGGAGAAGTCGATTTTACGTAATACACAAATCTTCGATCTCGCCTTGATCCTCAGATTGCTGAAATGCCCTTAACCATTTAGAATGGGTAACAGGGAACGGCAACAAACGCGAAAGGCAAGATTTGCTTTCACATCCTGCACGTAAACTCCCAAAGGCTTTCAGTGGAGCCACTGCGAGTCGCAGTGAGCGTGGACTGAATGGACTTCGATCCTGATCCATTCCCGGCTTGTTCATATCGATTATAAGAGATTTTGTTAAATTCGAAGGCAGGATGAATTGGTGACATACCGTAAAGCGCCTTGAATTTCTCTTCTGATCTGTTTATCTGAATGCCTTTGAGTTCCAACACTGATTAAAATTATTTACGAAGATAAACCTATTTTATTATCGGTGCTGCGGTTCTCCAATCACCGCCAGCTGGCTTTTTTGACGCCGAGAGCCACAAATTCTTCGGCCTCTGTCATAATAAGCTGTTTCTGGATACCTGTGGTTGCCGTTATACGCGGGGATTTTCAGGTCTCGGATGAAATGTTTCTCCCACGCGGGCCGTCATTACCCGCCATAGTTGTAAAATCAGAACACCGGGTTTTATCAACTCCGAACTACTCCATCAACCGGAGTTTAAAGCGGAATACTCTGATGAGATGAGAAAGTCTAGTAATCAAATCTTGCAATCACTTCATACCTTTACCACTGGAAAAGAATCGCTCTCCCGCGCCGGAATCAATTATGCCATAGCCGGGTTTTAACGATTTACCGGTTGCAAGGTTCGCACAGATCCATCCCTTCATCCACAGACCCTATGGAACTACGCCGAACTTCATTCAAGCAGGAACAAGGTTGAACTGGGACACTCGGAACTCAGACTTGCAACTTAGCATATACAATGTTTTGCATTTTATACATTCAACAAGGGTACTTTTTCCCTGCCCTGGCAACAGCCTCTCATTGGTCTAGACCAGTGGTGGCGAACCTATGGCACAGGTGCCAGAGGTGGCACTCAGAGCCCTCTCTGTGGGCACGTGCAAACAGAGTCGCCACCACCCACATCTAGATTGGCCTGGGCCGCTGGGCTCAATTATTAGCATTAAACCTAAAACCTAGTTTTGGGGAAGCAGTGTAGGTAACCCTGATAAGCGCTGCTAAATCCCTTTCGGTTTTCATTAGAAGACCTTCAGCGGAATCGTACCTGGAAGTATGGCAGGTTGCTGGCAATGGAACGGCTTGCTTCTGATCAAACATCCGGCGGATGGTGAATTCACCTGTTGGAAGAGTTTCGCAGTTGCTTCAAAGCAGAGCCACCGACTACCAGCAAAGATTACTCCCGAGTAACGCATGCCTTGGAGTCAACCGGTTTTTTAAAAACCAAAACTTCAAGAACCTCAATGTTTCGGTTCGATTTGCGTCCGGCACTTGGCGATATTCGAGATGGGTTTTGAGTTTGCAGTTTGGGCACTTTCGATGCCGAAAAGGTTCGCTTACTTGGAATTGAACCAGATGCGGTTGAACTCGCCAATCATGATAAGCCGTTCGACTGTTTTCGGTAACAGGTGAGAAGAAGAGACGTATTTGTAACGCTCCAGCTGAATCGTGAATCTAGTCGCTCACACAGCGTGTTTCTAATTAAATTAGCCCAGGCTCCGCTGGATGCAGATGGAGACCGTGTTTTACAGGTGACATGAAGTGGGGCGTGAGACCACTCATCTTGTTCCCTGCATGCCGAACCCTTGACCCCCCTCCCCTACCCCCGCTGTTGCAGACGGCAGCCCTGGATGTCACCTTAACCAGACTTGCAGGGGAGGGTTGAGCAGTCCTTCATTCAAAGCACAATTTAAAGGGCCCCTCTTTTGTCTGGCAGGATAAGAACCAGATAACCTTGAGCCAGCTGTCTTTGGTTGACCTGGCGGGAAGCGAGAGGACAAACCGAACGAAAGCAGAAGGCAGCCGATTACGTGAAGCAGGCAGGTGCCGCGTGGGGTCGGTCGCTTCCACTTCCACCCTCCTTGCCTGGAACAAAAGCTGAGTGCCAGCCACCTGACCTGGGTGGCCCAGAGTGGCCCGATCCCATCGGATCTGGGAAACTAAGTTGGGTCGTCCTGGTTACTGCTTGCAGGGGAGACCCCCTAGGAAGTCCAGGGTTACTATACAGAGGCAGGGAGTGACAAACCACCTTCCTTGAAAATTCCATGAGGAGCCACCAGAAGTCCACTGTGACTTGATAGCCCTTTCCAAAAGCCATCTGGCCCCGGAGTCTGAGCATTATGCTACGGAATCCCTAAAGTGTGCAAGGGGAAGCCAGGGACCTCAAAGCATGTTGGGGGGGGGGGGGAATGGCAAGGCACAGTCTTCGATTCTGAAAGCCGTTCTTTCTTGCAGGGAATATTAACCAGTCATTAATGACGCTAAGAACCTGTATAGAAGCTTTGCGAGAGAACCAAACCTACGGGACCAACAAGGTGAATGACGCGGCTTTCCTTTGGCTTTTCTGTGACCCAACAACAACACAAGCCTTTATTGGCATGCAAAACAGGACAAAACTTTAAAACAAAACAAGGTTAAGAAATGCAGTTAAAACTACTAATTTCCAGTATAAAGTTTGCAACAGTTTCACAAAAGAGCACATCAGAGCTGTTCAGGAGATTGGGTATCTTATAACACTCTTGCCACTGAGAACATTGCAAGAAAATGGAATTCATGTATTTCATGCGTATCTTATTGTATTTAGGGCATAGAAACAAAGAATGGTCAAGTGTTTCAACCATAGTCATATCACATGAACAAACTCTTTTAGAATGTTCCAAATTCTTAAATCTTCCCTCCAGCAGAGCTGATGGCAGCACATTACATCTTGCAGTAGCCGAGGCTCTCCTCTGGGTGGGATTAATCAGCAGACGAAGATATGCTGCCATAATTCCACGCTCGCATGGGATTAATAATGTAGAACAGGTTGTCTTGGCTTTTCTGTGACCCTTTCTTTACTCTTCCCGTTTTGGTACTTACGAAAATCGTTTTGTTTAGATGGTCCCCTATCGAGACTCTAAACTGACCCACCTTTTCAAGAACTACTTTGATGGGGAAGGAAAGGTGCGGATGATCGTTTGTGTGAACCCAAAGGCTGAAGACTACGACGAGAGTTTGGTAATTGACTTCTGCCTGCAGGCGGAAGAGTTCAACTGCCTACGATGGGTCGTGGGTTGCAGAATACTTTAAAACTGTGCTACCTGTGGGGTTGGGGCGGGGGGGGGGGGGCTTTTTTGGGATATTGCGTCCAGTGAAGGACCCTGAAGTCTTTCGAGTGAAACTCGACGGGCATCAGTGTGGTTGCCTGGAGATGGGGGTGCTTTCGTCATTTCCCGTGGCACTTCCGTCACGTCGGCAAATTACTCTCTTTCAGCAAGTGATGAGGTTTGCCGAGATCACCCAAGAAGTGGAGGTTGCCAGGCCTCTTGACAGGCCTCTGTGTGGGTTAACGCCTGGGCGCCGGTTTAAGGATCAGGCCTCCAGGGAGGAGCTCTCACAGCAGCTGGAGATCCGAGGGGGCCCATTTGACTTGGGTGAGTCCCAGCAAGCTCTCTCTGTCTCGCCTGCTGACGGAGGCCCTTCTGCGCTGCGTCATGGCTGCGTCACAGTGTGTGGTTTAGCCCTGAGCCATTCCAGCAGAGTAGCTTGGGAGCGGTTGCCTGCTTGTGGATGTGAATTCCGACAGGAGCGTTGTGTTCAACCGAGAGCTATCCGAGTTCTGCGGCTGAGCGGCTCCACACAGTCCCCGCTTTTTCCTGCCCCTCTAATTCCCCGTGCAATGCAGTGCCACTTTGCCATGGGCGGGTATTTGGGACTGGAGGTATGTGGCAGCCGGAGCAGCCGGGGCACAATTGGTGCTAGTAGCTCCGCCTTGGGCCCGTGATAAGAGGCAAGCCCATGCAGAAGCAAGCTGTTTTTAAAGATTTAGCCATTTTATGTTATATTATGTTTATTGTTGTACACCACCCGGAGCCCCTCGGGGATAGGGCGGTATAAAAATCTAATTAATAATAATAATAATAATAATAATAATAATAATAATAATAATAATAATAATAATAATAATAATAATAATAATAATAATTTATTGGCATAGACAACAGTACAACAGTAATAAAAACAGATTAAAAAGCATATACAATACAGGTCGAAGGAAATCTACTGGCGTTTAGTAATTTCCAGGAGAAAGTCTGCCACTATCATACAGAGAGAAGGATCAGGGTTGTCCAACAAGTAGCGTAATCTAATTAAATCGGGGAGATGGGGTAAATGTAAAGGAGTAAGATTCACATACTTGGATCTGATTTCCTTGAATCTGAGACAGTGTAGTAATTGGTGGGCCAGAGATTCAACTGAGCCATCGTTACATGGGCACAATCTTTTAGCCTTTTCTTGCTTATTAAATCTGCCATGTAACAAGGCAGAAGGCATAGCATTAAACCTGGCGAGCATTATGGCTCTCCTTTGAACAGGGTTTATTAAGCAATACAGGTAGTGTGCCAAGTGGCCCCGTTCAAATGGGAGGCAAGCCCATGCAGCCGTTTGCTCTTCCTCTTGCAGAGCGCGAGCGGTCTGCCACAGACATGCTCTTGCAGAGCTTCCCTCCGATGCCCTCCTGTGAGCTGCTTGACATCAACGATGACCAGACCCTTCCTCGCCTGATTGAAGTGCTTGAGAAGCGCCGCCGCATCCGGCAGACGCTGACAGAAAAGTTCAACAAAAATGGTAAGCCCGCGTCACCTGTGTTCAGTGATGTCCTTGCTGCTGTCTCGGGATTGGATTGGGAGAATCTGGATTGGGCTGTGGGGACCAGATTCCCCTCTTGGGAGTGACCTTTGTACTAGGGATCTCTCGCCCTCTGGCCAGAAGACACAATATGCTTTTTTTCAGCTAGGCTAACTAAACTGGCCCCTCTAGCCCCACTGGGGTGTTGTGCTCGTCGACCTCCTCCCAGTAACATAAGAACAAGCCAGCTGGATCAGACCAGAGTCCATCTAGTCCAGCTCTCTGCTACTTGCAGTGGCCCACCAGGTGCCATTGGGAGCTCACAAGCAGGATGTGAAAGCAGTGGCCTTCTGTGGCTGTTGCTCCCGAGCACCTGGACTGTTAAGGCATTTGCCATCTCAGATCAAAGAGGATCAAGATTGGTAGCCATAAATCGACTTCTCCTCCATAAATCTGTCCAAGCCCCTTTTAAAGTTATCCAGGTTAGTGGCCATCACCAGACTCAGGATTACCAAAATCAGTTTACTGCCTCAGAGTAAACGAACAGGTTCACTCCTGAGGTTTTTTGCTGGATCGAACATTCCCGCATTAAGCCGCAGCCTATATCCCCTGCTATGCACCCCCACCCCCTAACAATTTCCCCAAAAGCAAAGGTGTTTACAGGCCGTGCAGTTCCTCCAATGGTGGATCCCTGAGAAGGACCAGGGGGCAGGTGCTGTCTGGCTAGGGAGGGAAAATTGTCACTACGAACCTCCAAACAAGCCAAGCTCCACCCCAAGCAGGGATCCTTTGGTGCCACCCACTCCCGGACTGCCCTGGGGGGAGTGCTGCAAAGCCCTCCGGATGGGGTCTTGACAGGTGGCAAGGCTGCCCAAATCTCTTTGCGTTGCAGTGCTTTTTGTGAAGGGCATGATGCAAGACCTGGAGGCCGGCCTCACCTCTAGGGAGAGCTACGCTCAGGCGAAAATGGCTGAAAAAGACAAAATGATAGGTGGACAGAAGACGGAGATTGAACGGTTGGAGAAGAAAGCCAAGACGCTGGAATATAAGGTTTGTGCTCAGTGGCTGTTGGAACCCTCACTTGTGACTGGATGTCCTTCCTGCTCAGGAGCCCCCGTCCACTCCAGGAGCCGATCTCGCTTGAAATGCTTCTGTCTAACACTTGAGTGACAGTGGCTACTACTTGTCAAGGGTGTGTCTGGGGCATGTAGGTGGGAGAGAAGAAGAAGAGAAGGAGTTTGGATTTATATCCCCCCTTTCTCTCCTGTAAGGAGACTCAAAGGGGCTTACAATCTCCTTGCCCTACCCCCCTCACAACAAACATCCTGTGAGGTGGGTGGGGCTGAAACAGCTCCGAGAAGCTGTGACTAGCCCAAGGTCACCCAGCTGGCATGTGTGGGAGTGCACAGGCTAATCTGAATTCCCCAGACAAGCCTCCACAGCTCAGGTGGCAGAGCGGGGAATCAAACCTGGTTCTTCCAGAGAAGAGTGCACCTGCTCTTAACCACTATGCCACTGCTGCTCCTGGATGGACCCCTGGCCTGAGCCAATATCCCCATGACTACAGTCCCAAATGAAGAACTCAGAAATTGAGCATGATATTCTTTATTGTAGAACTATAGCAGGTCTTGGCAGTTAGAACAGATCTGAAAGTGCATAACAAGCTGTTCATTATTATACACATAAGAGCCCCCTCCTGCCCTTTCCAGCACCAGGTGGAACCGGCTTGAGCAGATTTATATCCCCCCATTCTCTCCTGTAAGGAGACTCAAAGGGGCTTACAATCTCCTTGCCCTTCCCCCCTCACAACAAACATCCTGTGAGGTGGGTGGGACTGAAAGAGCTCCGAAAAGCTGTGACTAGTCCAAGGTCACCCAGCTGGCGTGTGTGGGAGTGCCCAGGCTAATCTGAATTCCCCAGATCAGCCTCCACAGCTCAAGCGGCAGAGCTGGGAATCAAACCCGGTTCCTCCAGATTAGAAAGCACTTGCTCTTAACCTCCTACGCCACTGCTGCTCGCCCCTTGTTGCGAGTTGTGGCAGCTGCCATTTGCCCTACAGGTTGACGTTTTGGAGAAAACGGCGACCATTTATGAGGGAGAGAAGCGCAACCTGCAGCAGGAGCTGGACGCCAAGAGCCAGAAGCTGCAGCGTCAGGCTTCCGAGAAGCGGCGACTGGAAACACGGCTGCAGGGCATGGTGACGGAGACCACGATGAAATGGGAAAAGGAATGTGTAAGTGGCAGGGGGCTCTCAAACCCCAGTGGAAATGTGACCACGAGGAAGAGCGACTCTCCTCCCCTCCCCCCATAAGATTTCATTTATTAAGGTACTTTTCTCCTTGGAAAACGGTTGTGGATCTGAGCAGACTCCGGTGAGGGCCCGTTATCGGGCCTACCAGTTGGTGGCAGCGAAGAAGGCATACTTCTCCATCCCCATCGTGTCCACAAGTAGCTGTCCAGCAGAGTTATTTAGGGAGGTTAACAGCTCACTGTCCTCTCTCAGAATGCTCCCTGGTATCTGCTGAGACCATTTTACTGGGCACTGCAAGGATAAAAGCCCTTCGGGGATAGGGCGGTATACTAAATGTAGTAATAATAATAATAATAATAATAATAATAATAATAATAATAATAATAATAATAATAATAAAAAATAAAAGTTGCTCAGATCTGCACAGGATTGGATTCCACTGTGGCACAGCGTCCTGGGAAGGTGTCCGGAGCACCGTCTGGTCCTATTTTGTTGGACCAATTTCAGTTTTTGAGGCCTGAGGATACGGACAAGCTGCTTGAAGGGGGGCAGCCGACAACTAAGTCCTCTAGACCCTTGTCCATCCTGACTAATAAAAGTTAGCTGGTGGAAGGCTGGCCCAGCGGGTTCCGAGCAAGTGAATGCAAGGGAGGGGGTCGTGCTGGTGCAAAGAGGTGGTGGTCCACCCTCTTTCGACGGGGCCTTCCTTGGCCCCCCTGGAACTGGGCAACTATCGCCTGGTGACCACATCCCATTTTTGGGCGCTGTCTTGGAGACAGTGATGGGAGCTCACTACAGATGTACTTGGAGGAAACTGATTTTCTGGGCTCATGCCAATCTGGGCTCATGCCAATCTGGTCGTGGCACGGAAACGGCCTTGGTCATTTTGATGGATGACCTCTCCTGGGAGAGAGACGGGGGATGCCGCCCTATTGATCTCCTGGATTAGCAGCTTTTGATAAGATAGACCTTGGTATCTTGCTGGACCAACTCCAGGGAGAGGGGTGGGGGTGGGGGGTATTGTAATGCAGTTATTCCATCTCCAGGGTTGGTTCCAGAAGAGAACATTGGGAGACAGGTGCTTGCAGTCCTGGGAGCTCCTTGGGAGGGTTCCCGAGGGCTCTGACCTGTCCCTGATGCTGTTTAACATCTGTATGAAGCTGCTGAGAGGTCAGCAGCGGATATGGAGTTGGGCGTCACCAATAGGCGGACAACACTCAGCTCCATTTCATTGGAGTCAGGAGAGGCCGCCCTCCATGTGCTCGACAGTTGCCAGGCAGCAATTCTGGGCTGAAGCTCCATCAGATCAGTCGGCTGGCAAAATTTCTTCTCTCTCTTGCAAAGGCTAGCTCCTCACTGTCCGTCACCCCTTGCAGGAGCGGCGGGTGGCAGCCAAGCAGCTCGAGATGCAGAACAAGCTGTGGGTGAAAGACGAGAAGCTGAAGCAGCTGAAAGCCATCGTCACTGAGCCCAAGGCCGGCAAGCCAGAGAGGCCTTCTCGGGAAAAGGACCGGCAGAAAGCAGGGCTGCGATCGGTGTCGCCTCCACCAGTCCCTGTAAGGAGCCTTAAGCCTCCTGGGTGAAATGAGTGGTGTGTGTGTGTGTGTGTGTGTGTGTGTGTGAGAGAGAGAGAGAGAGAGAGAGAGAGAGAGAGAGAGAAGGTATGTGTTGTGGCTGCGCTTTGTCCTCAGTTGTGTGTCTGTCTTATGTGTGGATCTGCATTCTTGCCAGCCAGCTGCTCCCTCGTGACCTGGGAGTGGGTTCCCGTGCACTCCTCCCTCCCATCTGTCTTCTGCATCCAGGCTGGACGAATGGAGTGGTGGGAGGGGGGAGGTCTGCACCTTGCTTCTGCCTCCCAAGACTCCTGTGGCTGTGCTGGTTTTGTGCTGCTGTTGGGTTACATAAGAACAAGCCAGCTGGATCAGACCAGAGTCCATCTAGTCCAGCACTCTGCTACTCGCAGTGGCCCACCAGGTGCCTTTGGGAGCTCACCTGCAGGATGTGAAAGCAATGGCCTGCTGCTGCTGTTGCTCCCAAGCACCTGGTCTGCTAAGGCATTTGCAGTCTTAGATCAAAGAGGATAAAGATTGGTAGCCAGAGATTGACTTCTCCATAAATCTGTCCAAGCCCTTTTTAAAGCTATCCAGGCTAGTGACCATCACCACCTCCTGTGGCAGCATATTCAAAACACCAATCACACGTTGTGTGAAAAAATGTCTCCTTTTATTAGTCCTAATTCTTCCCCCCAGCATTTTCAATGAATGCCCCCTGGTTCTAGTATTGTGAGAAAGAAAGAAAAATTTCTCTCTGTCAACATTTTCTACCCCATGCATAATTTTATAGACTTCAATCATATACCCCCCAGACGTCTCCTCTCCAAACTAAAGAGTCCCAAACGCTGCAGCCTCTCCTCATAAGGAAGATTCTCCAATCTCTCAATCATCCTTGTTGCCCTTCTCTGCACTTTTTCTATCTCTTCGATATCCTTTTTGAGATGTGGCGACCAGAACTGAACACAGTACTCCAAGTGCGGTTGCATCACGGCTTTATATAAGGGCATGACAATCCTTGCAGTTTTATTCTCAACTCCTTTCCTAATGATCCCCAGCATAGAGTTTGCCTTTTTCACAGCTGCCATGCATTGAGTTGACATTCCAACTATCAACTAAGACGCCCAAATCCCTTTCCTGGTCTGTGACTGATAGCACTGTCCCCTGTAGTGTGTATGTGAAGTTTGGATTTTTTGCCCCTATGTGCATCACTTTACATCTTGCTACATTGAACTGCATTTGCCATTTCTTAGCCCACTCACCTAATTTATCAAGGTCCGCTTGGAGCTCTTCGCAATCCTTTGCGGTTTTCACCACCCTTCATAATTTGGTTTCACTAACTTCACCTCTCTTCAGTTTTCTAGGAGCTGTGCCTTCACTCAGCTCCCTACTCAGCCGGCTGGCACAAGCGAGCCACGGCCGTACAGGCGCTCTAACTCCTGCGACAACATTTCCGTGTCCTCCTGCATCTCTGAGTGGGAGCAGAGAAGGCCTGCCCCTGGCAGCAGCTACCCCAGTGTTGGCGGCGGCACGCCCGCAGCCAGGAATAGGAGGCAGGAGCCAGAGACGGCCAGGTCATGTGCTGTGTCAGAGAGGAGGCGGGGCATGCACTGGACTGGAGCCCTTCAGGTCCCCAGCGGTGGAGAGGGACTACAGGTAGGACAGGGCCTCCGTTGCAGCGGCAGAGCTATTCCCAGTAGTGAATTGGGGGCAAAGTTTGGCCACAAGAAGCAGAAGAGGCCCAGCTGAGTTGTCTTGTCATCCTATGACAGTGGTGGTGAACCTATGGCACGGGTACCAGAGGTGGCACTCACAGTCCTCCCTGTGGGCACGCACAAACAGAGTGCCCCCCCCCCCCCACATCTAGGCTGGTCTGGGCCGCTGGGCTCGATTATTAGCATTAAATTAAGACCTAGT
Source organism: Sphaerodactylus townsendi (assembly GCF_021028975.2). Classification (NCBI taxonomy): domain Eukaryota; kingdom Metazoa; phylum Chordata; class Lepidosauria; order Squamata; family Sphaerodactylidae; genus Sphaerodactylus; species Sphaerodactylus townsendi. The sequence continues at coordinate 5,040,417 of NC_059441.1, forward strand.
TTTGGGGAAGCAGTGTAGGTAACCCTGTTAAGCACTATTAAACCCCACTGATTTTCATGCGAAGAACTAAAGTGCGATCCTTTACCTGGGAAGTAAACAGGTTTACGCTGCTGGCAATGGGAGGCTTGCTTCACAGATGCATCCCTTCTGGGGTCGTGATTCAGCCACCAACTACCACCAAGCTTACTCCGAAGTAACGCACGCCTCGGAGCCAACCGTTTTTTCTAAACTAAAACCTCAGTATTCAGGTTAAATTGCCGTGTTGGCACTTTGCAATAAATAAGTGGGTTTTGGGTTGCAATTTGGGCACTCGGTCTCGAAAAGGTTCGCCATCACTGGACTATGAGAAGGGCTGCTCTGCAGTGTCTTTTGGGGCTCCCTGACTCCAGCACCCGAGAAGGCATTTAAAACTGGGTTTGGTTGGTTGAGCGACCTCCCGATTTGGCCTTTGGGTTTCTCTGAAGTCCAGCCCATCACACACACGCTCTGCCTGTCTGTCTTTTCTTTGGAAGCGCCCCCACCCCCCCCTCTTCTCCTCGGGCTTCAAATCCCCCTCCTTTTGCAACGTTTTGTCTGCCCAGCAACCAGCACTTGCTGCTGGTCTCCTTTGGACAGGGTCCTGATAAACAGGCTGCTGCGTGGCTGTGAATTTTGTTGTCGGGAAACCTGAGGCTTTTTCACACGCGGTCTTTGCTTAGGCTGTCCTCTTTCATTCAGTGGCCAAAGGAACGCCTGGTGGAGATGGGAAACACAAGGCCTTGTCTGTCTTCTGTGTTTACAGTCTTCTGTGTTTGTGACTAAGGTGGCTTCAGTTGAAACATTTACGCTGTTTTTCATTTAAAAAAGAAAATATCCAAAGCATCTTTTATCTTTTAACTGGTTAAGAACATAAACAAGCCAGCTGGATCAGACCAGAGTCCATCTAGTCCAGCTCTCTGCTACTCGCAGTGGCCCACCAGGTACCTTTGGGAGCTCACCTGCAGGAGGTGAAAGCAAGGGCCTTCTGCGGCTGTTGCTCCCGAGCACCTGGACTGTTAAGGCATTTGCAATCTCAGATCAAAGAGGATCAAGATTGGTAGCCAGAGATCGACTTCTCCTCCATAAATCTGTCCAAGCCCCTTTTAAAGCTATCCAGGTTAGTGGCCATCACCACCTCCTGTGGCAGCATATTCCAAACACCATTGCAGTGCTTGCCCTGGTTGGCCGCTGTTGTTGGACCAGAGCGGCTGCTGTTGAGATCCAGCAGGGCTTTGCTTGTCATGTTTTTCTTTCCTTTTTAATGTAAGCTTGGCGTATTCTTGACTGTGGCTAAAGACTCGTTGTTTAAATGAGAGCCACTCTGGTGGGTGGGGTGGCTTCAGTTCACACCTGAACCCGAGGCCAACCCATTCCAGACATGCACTCCGTTCCAAAGTGAATCATCCTCAGCAGAGCAGCCAGATTGACCACGGCTGCAAGGCAGAGACCTTGTTTCCTATTCAGCTTGCGTAATAGGAGAACAGAGTCGCTTGGCGACCTTGGTTGACTCGCCCATGGTACTGTTGCTTTGCCAAGGATGCCAGTGCAACTTTTTGTTGCAAAGCACAGCTGAAGTTGTATCTGGGCTCCGTGATGCAGTGCCACTGTGCAGGCTGGCCACCTGGCAGGCCACATCCATCTAGTGCAGGGGACCTCTTTTCTAGCACCTGCCAAGGAAGTGGACAGGGCCAGGTAGGGCTTTTGCCCAGCAAGTTTCCGATAGACTGTTACAAAATTTGATTGGCTGTGCAGACTTCTTAAAGCGTTTAAAATGTTGCTTTGGCAGCACTGGCATGTTTAGGGTAGGTCAAGCCAGGGTGTGGGTCCTGGGTGCTCCTTGCCTAGGGATTCGCCTAGGCCAATGATGGCGAACCTATGGCACGGGTGCCAGAGGTGGCACTCGGAGCCCTCTCTGTGGGCACGCGCACAGTGTTCATCATGGGTGGGCAGAAAATCACCCTCCTACATACACACACACATCTAGGCTGGCCTGGGCCACTAAGCACGGTGTGCGCGCACCACGATGAGCAGGAACTCGGCTGGCGGGCCTGGTGCCTGTGCTCCGGGTGGCTGCTGCCTGGGGGGGCGGGGCACAGAGGAGGCAGAGATGCTAGAGAGGCACAGAGCGGTGCGCGCGGGACTTGCCGGAGGCTAGAGCAGGCTGGCCCCTGCTCCAGCGGGTGGGGCGGAGGAAGAGGGAGCCAACCGTTTTTTAAAAAAATCTAAAACCTCAGCGTTCAGGTTAAATTGCCGGGTTGGCACTTTGCAATAAATAAGTGGGGTTTGGGTTGCAGTTTGGGCACTTTGGTCTCGAAAAGGTTCGCCACCACTGCCCTAGGCCGTCCCTTTGCAAAACAGGAAGCCGCTGCCGCCGCTCGGAGGACTTGTCTACTCACCACTAAGAAGCAGTGGGTAGACCAATTTGGCTTTCTGGAAGGTAGATCAGCCTTCTGGAGAGCCAGTTACCCGTAGTTGAAAGTTATGGGTATCAATACTTCTTAATGGCAGGTAGACCAGCCCTCCAGAGAGCTGGTTACCTGTAATTGAAAGTAATGGCAAACCTGGCCACTGGAGAGTTGGTTTCGAGATGGGGAAGACCTGTCAGATTGGGGGCGGGGGCCAGGGGTGGGTGCAATTGCAGTGCTTGCCCCGGGTGCCATTTTCTGTAGTTATGCCCCTGTTTGTCAGCAGCAGCAGCAACCACCAGATTTGTACCGTGTGACTAAAGTTGAGGTGTGGCCATCGTTTTGTGACTGGTTCCACCTCCTCAGGCAGCCATTTTCTCACTGTGCCCTCCACGTCACGTCAGAATTCCAAATGTGCCCACAGGCTTAATAAGGTTGGGTGCCTGATTCTGAACATGGTTCCAGCCAGAGGTGGGATCCTGCCGGTTCGCAATGGTTCTGTGGGGCTCCCCTAAGTCATGCCAGGAAGGCCAACCGTGTTGGCAAGACTGGCCCTGTTTGTGTTGAGAATTAAAGAGCAGTTACTGGCCTTTATTTCTCACGAACTTTAGTCCCTTGATGACATAAGTTAGGGAGGCCCCCAAAGAGATCCCTGTGGCTGCTCACCCGTGGCTCTTCCCATTCGTTTTTGTGATCTGATCCAGAACGCTCCGCCAGTCCGCCTCAGGCATCGGCGCTCCCGCTCAGTGGGGGAGAGGTGGGTGGACCACAAGCCCTCCTCCAACATCCAGGTAGAAACAGTCATGCAGCCCCAGGTGCCTCACGCCATCACTGTGGCGGCTGCCAGTGAGAAAGCCTTGGCCAAGTGTGACAAGTACATGCTGACTCACCAGGAACTGGCTTCCGACGGGGAGATCGAGACCAGGTTGATTAAGGTAAAGAAAGGGTATCGGGCAGGGTTCTCAGTGGGGAGGCGTGAACCCTGGGAGACGTCTGTCGCTGTGTCAGAGGGCGTCGTCTTTCTGCGAGCGGGCGCTGAAGGAAACGGGCTGTGGTGGGAGTCTGCAGGCTCGCCTTCTAGCGAGACCTCCTTCTTCATGGCCCAGCGCAGTTTAATTTGGAGCTCAGAGAAGATGACAGTTTTTTCAGGCCAGGCCTGCGCAATCTCTAAGCTAGAAGAGGCTGGTTGGAGCCAGCCTAGAAGCACCTAAATGACATCCCACTTAACGGCTCTCTGCAGCAGAGGGAAGCTGACCTGTGTTTTGCTTCCAGGGCGACGTTTACAAGACCAGAGGGGGTGGCCAGGCAGTCCAATTCACGGAGATCGAGACCCTGAAACAGGAGTCGCCCACTGGGTGAGTCTGGCCCTGGAATGAGGGAGAACCAGAGACCACATCTGTGGCTGAACATGAAGGCCGGGGCAGCTATCTCCCAATAGTAGGAGTCTGTTCGTTTGGGGTTAAGTATTTTCCAAATAAGGAATAAAAACCTCATAAAAGGATCAGAGACATGTTGAGAAACACCCAGATTTGGTCCTTCCCAGCTGGCCGTGTAGGTGGGCATCCTGCTTTCCCCTCCTCAGCTGTGTGTATGCAGAAGGCTGCCATGGGAGTCCTTGGCCTGGAAGCTGGGGACCAGTTAAGCCGCAAATACAAACTTGTCCCGACCGCCATCGGGCACCGATTCTAAATATTCTCTGCTGTTTCCAGTCGAAAGCGGCGAACTTCTTCCTTGGATCCTCCTCTGCCAAGTGATGCTGCAGAGGCACAATGGACAGATGTAGAAACACGAGTGAGTTTGAGGAAGGGGAGGTGAAGCTTCTTTGGGGGGTGCTGCCGGGTCGGCTCTTGACCCCAGGGCACACGTGTGTGTGTTTGTGTCTTTGCAGTGTTCTGTTGCCGTGGAGATGAAGGCCGGCTCAAGCCTTGGACCTGGGTACCAACATCACGCTCAACCCAAGTAAGTCTCTTCTTCGGGCGAGGCAGACTCTCGAGGCATTTTGCAGGTTTATCCTAGCGAAGGCTGGGCTTGCTGCTGACCACTGAGGGGGAGGCTGTGAGACCCCTCTCAGAGCGCATCCCTGGATCCCAATTACTCTCCAGTGGCTGGTCTTCTATTCCTATGTAGAGGGCTGGAGCTTCTGGTGGCCATGTGATTTCAGGAGACCTTGGAGGAGGCGGGAATCTAGGCCTGTTTCAGCCCAGGTTCAGGCTCGGGTTTGGGGTGGGTTTCGTTTATTTCTACCCTGTTTCCCCTAATATAAGACATCCCCAAAAAATAAGACATAGTAGAGGTTTTGCTGAAGTGCGAAATATAAGGCATCCCCCGAAAGTAAGACATAGCAAAGTTTTTGTTTGGAAGCATGCCCGACGAACAGAACACAGGAAAAATAAGACATCCCCTGAAAATAAGACATAGCACATCTTTGGGAGCAAAAATTAATATAAGACACTGTCTTATATTTGGGGAAACACGGTAGGCTGCCTTTCTCACTGAGACTCAAGGAAGATGACCAAGGATTAATGGCAAGAGGACTTAGAATAGGACTTAGAACGAGAGGAACAATTGGAGGGTGTGGTTCCCGACCTTTTAGAGTACGAAGACATCTTTTTAATATTAACATTTTTTGCAGCTGCCCCTCATGAGATAGTAGTTGTATTAAGGGAGCAGCAGTGGCGTAGTGGTTAAGAGCAGGTGCACTCTAATCTGGAGGAACCGGGTTTGATTCCCAGCTCTGCCGCCTGAGCTGTGGAGGCTTGTCTGGGGAATTCAGATTAGCCTGGGCACCCCAACACACGCCAGCTGGGTGACCTTGGGCCACACGCATCTAAGCATAGTTCACCTAAGCATAATACTAATTCCCTGGACTTGGTGGGTTAAGAACTTTGAGTGGTTTAAAATGGTTATATCTTCATTTGAAAATTGTGCTTGATACCTCTCGGGCAGATCTTGGCGAACGCAGCATAGAACTCTCTTCTAAAGATAGATCAGTAAACGTCAAGGTTTGGCCTTTTGCAGATAGGTGCCGGTCACACTGGAAGCAATCTGGAAAACTGGCAGTTTTGCAAGGCATGTTTAGAAGGCAGGAAGGGGCGTCTGAGGTAAAAAGAACAGTATGTTTGGCGTGTGGGTGTTTTTTTGAGGCAGGAGTTTGGCTCTGGAATCTCGGGGGGGGGGTGTTCGGTGGGTCAGTGGGAGAGCCTCTGCTTAGCATGCAGATCCCCGGCTTATCCAGTTAAGGATCGAGTCGTGTTTTTTCCCTGAGCTGCTGCCAGTCTGAGACCATGCTGACGTTGGTGGACCCAGGGCCTGGATCCGTGGGAGGCAGCTGCGAGCGTTCCGGGGAACCTGCTGAGCAGATCATTTTAATATTAACATTTTTTGCAGCTGCCCCCTATGAGATAGTAGTTGTATTAAAGGAGAAGCAGTGGCGTAGGAGGTTAAGAGCTCGTGTCTCTAATCTGGAGGAACCGGGTTTGATTCCCAGCTCTGCCGCCTGAGCTGTGGAGGCTTATCTGGGGAATTCAGGTTAGCCTGTGCACTCCCACACATGCCAGCTGGGTGACCTTGGGCGAGTCACAGCTTCTTGGAGCTCTCTCAGCCCCACCTGCCTCACAGGGTTGTGAGGGGGGGGGGAAGGGCAAGGAGATTGTCAGCCCCTTTGAGTCTCCTACATGAGAGAAAGGGGGGATATAAATCCAAACTCCTCCTCCTCCCCCCCCTCCTCCTCCCCCCCCCCCAAGCGGCACAGACGGACAAGGAGTTGTCTGGGGGGCCGCTGAGGACTTCCTCTCCCTCCGTGCGCCAAATATTTCCCCTCCTTGCCAGTCTGGAGAACCAGTGTGCTCTAGTAGTTTGGGACCCCAGTTTGAATGCCAGCTCTGCCGTAGAAACATGTTGGGTCCCTTGTCACAGGGCTGTTGTTAGGATAAAATGGAGGCGGGGAGAATGATGTAAGCTGTGTAGAAAAGGTGGGGTAGAAATGAAGTAAGTAAAAGTAGATTTGCAGAGATAGAAGCGAGACTTTTGCTTGCTGTCTGACCCTGGCGGGCCTATCCTCAGACATCTTGCCCACGTAAATGCAGAGAATTGGCTGCCCCCTGTGTGTGCCCTTCCTGACCAGCCATTGGCTTACTTTCTGTGATGTCATCACATGAACTGCTGGGGGTGGGGTTGAAAAGCAGTGTTGCTCCTGCAGGAAAAGAGTGCTCTGTGTTTGCGTGCCAGTTCCCCCATGATCTAAGGCCAAAGTTGTTGGGCAGGCAAGAGAGTTTTGCGTGGGGAAGGGGGAGGAGTGTGTAATTTTGCTTTGTGTTGCTTCTTATAAAGGATGAGCATCCCAAAGTTAAAGTTTCTCTCTCTCTTTGCAGGCGCAGGAAACCTTGAGAAATGTTCTGCAACCTGTTCTGTTGTCCAAGGGATCTTTTCAGACTGCCTGCTTCTACTGTTACTTCTTGACTCCTCCCCACCCCTCACAAAGCTGGCTGTCGCTCCAGACGTGTTCTTCTGGATAGCGCAGCCTTCTTTTCCCTCTTGCCTTCACAAGTTTTTTGTATTAAAAATGCTGTTATTTATTTAGTTCTTGTGAAGTGTTTTGGAATATCCGGGTGCTAGTTTAGAATGGCAGCCTCAGTTAGCACCTGCCTGTACTTTGTGTAGGATGAAGTGGAGGGCGGCTGTTCCGGGCAGGGCCGCTGGGATGTCTCTCTCCCTTCGCTTGTTGGTGCGATTTGACACACGTTGCAGGAAAGAAACCTTTCGATCCCAAATGGCAAATAAAAACTGGATTAAAAGCACCTCGCCTTCCCTGTCCTTGCTGACCTACTCCCAGCCCGCGTGGCTCCTTGCCTGAAGCTTGAAAGAGCCAGCCGGTGAGCTCCCTTGCTGAGAGCGTGTTGCCCGAAGGCTATTTCCATCACCCCCAGCAGAGTCACACGTTAAGACTAAGGGCCGGCGGGCCGGCCAGGTCAAGGCTGCCGTCCCACTGCTTCTGGCCGGCTTCGTGGAGTGCAGAGCTCTAGCAAAAGTGTTTGGCCTGCAGTGATTCTTGCAGCTAAGAACACAATTGACTGTTAACAAGGTGTGTTGTTATCTTTTGTTGACTGGTCTGACGTCTGGTGACAGAGAAATATTAAGGCTGAGGATGCCAAAGAAGACAGACAGCACACGGGCATGCCCCCCCCCCCCCGGAGCACGGTTGAAGCATCAGTTATCTGCCCTTTGCGCCCCCCCCCCCCCCAAATACAAGACTGTCTTGCATTGGTGTGGGTTGGCAGCCAGGGCCCGACTTGAATTGCTGCAGCCTTTGAAACCATTTCTGCTTGTATGTTGTGCTGACCCCTCAGAAGTAAAATGCCGCACTGTTCTGAAGTTGCTTTTGGCTCTGCTGGCCACCAGTCATCAGACAGTGTCTCAAAACTATGCACTGAGCTGGTGCTGTTGATTTAGTGAAGGGCAAGGGAAATGAAAGCAACCTTGCAGGGTCGGTGGGTATGTTCAGAAGGGGCTGAGGTGGCTGCCTGAATTTTTGCTTTTATGATCCATTTGGGCTCCTTTGAAACCAGCGGAGACCTTTTTCTCCCTGGTGCAGCCGGGCCTGGCTGACAACCGGTGCCTTGTCCTTGCTAGGGAGCTATCTCCGTTCCCTGTGGAGTACATCTGCCACCTCCCTTTAGACTCCCCCCCACCCCCGCCCTGGGATCTGCGGGGGCCTGTTCCAAACTCCAGCATGACGACATCTCAATCTCTGCTTATGAATCGTTTCCATCTCCCAAAGCAAGCAGCACTCCAAATATAATTAACTTTTATCCTGTTGACATGACGGGTTATAACAACGTCCACATGGTGACGTCGCGGTTGAGATAGAGGGCACGGCAGCGACACACAAGAGCACCTTGAGGGTTTTTGCGTGGTACGCTTGTGCAGAAGAGCTCTGTGGTGAGGCCAGCTGGCACCAGCTGGACCGAGGTGCTAATTGGCTGAGGAACGTCACACCAGCCTGCTGGCTCGCGAGATACCACAGTGTTGAGATGAGCAACCCCATGGAGTGAACTGCTCATATGGCTTCCTGACTAACAAATTGGAGCTTTCAGAGCCGCAATGATGTGGCGTCTGATGTTATTGCTGGCTGTTCTCCATTGAGTGAGGGGACATCTGGGGTCCTCTTCGTCAACCAATCAGGGAGACAGGAATACTTGATTGATTTTCAACTTCCTTGGGGTCTGTTGGGAACCGCCCCTTTGCCCTCCAGTTCTTTTCCTGACTCAGGGAGAGCTGTCGGAGAATAGAGTCTGTCTTGCAATATCTACACCTATTTCTTATCTTTAAACAAGAGAAACCTCTTTGGGGTTCCTTCGTGCTGCCTACATGTTAAGGGAGAGGACTACAGCCTTTTATGGGCTGTAGTGGTAACGAGGTGCTACCTTAAGGTACCAAAAGCCTTATAAGGCAGGAGCAGTAGTGGTGTAGTGGTTAAGAGCAGGTGTACTCTAATCTGGAGGAACTGGGTTTGATTCCCAGCTCTGCCGCCTGAGCTGTGGAGGCTTATCTGGGGAATTCAGATTAGCCTGTGCACTCCCACACACGCCAGCTGGGTGACCTTGGGCTAGTCACAGTTCTTCGGAGGTCTCTCAGCCCCACCTACCTCACAGGGTGTTTGTTGTGAGTGGGGAAGGGAAAGGAGTTTGTAAGCTCCTTTGAGTCTCCTTACAGGAGAGAAATTGGGGGGGGGGGGATAAATCGAACTTCTTCTATAACACTTGTTATACTGTTTCATTGTTTAGTTGTTTCATTGCTTGTCTGTTGCCCTGAGCCCTGCGGGGAAGGGCGGGATATAAACTGAATTATAAAATAAAGTAAATAAACGTTGGTTTGCCGCACGTGATCTCAACTGGATCCCTTGTTCCCTATTCCAAAATCAGGTCTAGCCCATGCCTGTGTTTGGGCTATTCCTGATTTTGCTGAGTGGTCTTCAGGAATGGAGGTGCTGCCAGGGTGCTGCGTTGGTCAAAGAAAAACCCGCGCAATTCCTTTCGTGAACAGACTGCAAGCTTTTGTGTTCTCCAGAAGTCTTAATTGGGCTGGGTGCTTTTCTAAAAAATCCACCCTGAGCAGGCATGGTGAATCACAGCCAGCACTGCTCGTACTTCTTGTTTTCAAGAAGTACAAATGACAAAACTAATCTTAGTGTTCAAATATTCTTCTAAGCCCAGTTTTGTTGGAGGGAGAGGCAGGCATTCTGCTCATGCACAGAGGCCTTCTTTATTGCTTTCTCTGTCTTTGGGTGGTGCCCTGCAAGTGTGTGTGTGTGTGTGTCACCGCCACAGGAAAATAAACAAAATATTTTCCTGAGTCAGGTTACCTGACTACATTGGCTCCATGCCCAGACGCAGAGATTTGTGTGGTTCAGAAACCTCCATAAGGTTCACAGATAATGTATATATATGATTGTGCCAATGCTACATGGTTTCCCTCTTGCCTATGCCCTTTTAAGATGTATTAAGCCCCTCTTTGGTTGAATTTATGATGTGCCCTCTGTTTAGGATTTTAGTTTGACTAAGTTCTCCAGTTAGTTTAAGGTTCTGTTATTGTTAACTTAGGAAAGTCTTGCCTATAAGTATATGTGTTTATCCCTTAAGGTTTCCCTAATGTTTAAGTTTAGAAATGTTATTTTTGAAATTTGTGTCTATTAGCAAAAGCAGTAGCCTGTAAAAGCTGATATTATGGGACAAGAAAGTTGGCCCTGGAATACAGCTTAGACCAACACCCAGCTGACTCCTTAACAAAGACAAAGACCCTCTTTGGACTTGCAAATCGAATCTGTTGCCAGCACCCAGAGGTCCCCAGCCGTTGGAAGACGTGCAGGGACCACCATTGGACAGTTTGAACTTTTCTTTGTTTCAACAATGAGAGGCAGGAGCCTCAGGGCATTACTGAAGGGAACAGCCATCTGATAAAGAAAATGGCTAGGCGCGGTAGCGAGCCCACCTGGATTTTCTGAATGGACTGTTATCTGCTCTCCCTTCAGCACCATTGCGAGATCCCGCGAGAAGACGTTTGACAACGGGATTTGGAAATCCCATTCAGAAGTTGTAATTGTATCTTGCTTTTGTATTGGTGTTTTCTTATTGGTGTTTGGTGAGGGACTTGCCCCCTTCCCTTTTACCTGCCCCTTTGCCCCTTTGAAGTTTGGGAATAAAAGTTCTTGCACTGGGTTGCAAGAGCGCGATTCTCCTGTCCGAGTTGTGACCACCATCTCCAAATAAAATCCTTTTGCTTTGAAGACCATCAGCTTCCTGCACCTCATTAAGTTGCTGAGCTGAAATCACTTATTGTTACCCGAGCAGTGTACGTGTGTGTGGAGGGGACTCCTGTCTCCCCTTTCCTCCCCTTCCTTGCATGCCACCCCTCCCTCCCTTTCTCTTGCATACCACCCTACCCCTCCCTCCGCTAGGGTCCAGATGCGGCCCCCTCCCTCCCCTCTATTGCATGCCACCCTCCCCCTCCCCTCCCTCCACTAGGGTGGGTGGGCCACATCCAGATGCTGGGTTAGGGTTAGGGGAGGGCAGAAGCCAAAAATAGACGTGACTTCACATAGGCCTTCTTTTCTGATGGGGCAGTTTAGTTCTGTGCATTTTGTCTCCTTTCCCAAAATGCTTTTGAGATTCAAGCTAAACTTAAGCAAAAGGAAGGGTGGGATATCTACAGGCCAGTTTCCGTAGTGAATGATGCTGACTTGCTCCCCCCCACCCCACCCCGCGCGCCCTACAAGCTGGGCCTGAAGTCCAGAGCAAAAGCGCCTTCAAACTTGGCCCTGAGTGGCGCAGAGGCAGCACGTTCTTCCGCTGAGGTGCTCTGGCCCCTCGCCCTGCTGCCGGTTTGTAAAAATATTGACTTTGGCACACCTGCGCTTTGTTCTCTGTGGCAACGCGACATGCTCGGACAACGGCGCCTGCGTGTTCCAGGCAGCTTGGCAAGGCCTGCGATCAAACATGCTCCTGCGAGGGCTTCCTTTGTCCTGACCCTTGGCCTGGTTGTCTGTCTGGCCGTCACTGAACGGAGGTGGCTGCCCAGCCCCACAGCCTCCTTGCCTGGTCTTACAGGGCAGCCGAATCCTGCCAACATCGTCTACAGCAGAAGGCAGCTATGGCGGGAGGGACTGGGGGAGCCCACCCCGGAGGGTAAGTGTTACCGCGATTTCAGCTCAGCAACGTAATGAGGCGCAGGAAGCCGATGTTCTTCAAGCAGGGAGGTTCTTTATTGGCAAGTGATTTCCTGGCCCAGCTCAGCAAAAAGGAACCCCACATGGCTGTGCATCAGCCCCTTTTATACCTTTCCCCAGTAACCCAGAAAAGGGGTGTAGGCAGTCCCACCCCCATAGTGCAAAAACCAGGAAGGGGGCGGTCTCCTTCCATCTAATACAGAGAAAATATCCTAGAACACCAAAGGGAGAAAACAATCCCTTTGCACATGCTGATGAGATCAAATCCCAGAAGAAAAGCTAGCACCTTCTTGCCTGAGGTGGTTCCTTGGGAGTGTTAGACAGAGACAAGTTTAAATGATCCAATGAATTCTTGGATCCTGAAAGTAAGGATGTGAACAGTCCAATGAGCTTCTGGATCCTGAGAGTAAAACTTCAAACAGTCCAATAGCTAAACAGGGTGATATATTCCAACAGCCAGTCCACACCCTGAGTCCATCCTTTGTTAGTCAAAAGGCCCTTTTGTTGGTGAAGATGGGATTATCTGGGTGTTGGTCCAAACTAAATTCCAGGACTAACTAACTTGTCCCTTAATATCAGACCTTAACTGGCTATTGCTTTTACTAACAGACACAAATTTCAAAAATAACATTTCTAACTGAAACATTAGGGAAACCTTAAGGATACTTTACAAATACTTATTGGCATGGCTTTCTTAAATCTAACAATAACAAAACCTTAAGCTAACTGAAGAACCTAACTAAACTAACATCCTAGGCTGCAGGCACATCCTAAATTCAACTTAAAAGGGGCATTTATTACATCCTAAAATGACATAAACACAAGGGAAACCATATAGCATTGGCACAATCATACATATACATTCTTTGTGAACCTTATGAAGGCTTCTGAACCACACAAGTCTCCGCATCCGGGCATGGAGCCAGTGTAGCCAGGCAACCTGTCTTCAAGAAAATATTTGTTTTCTTGTGGCGGTAACAAGAGGAGAGGAAGGGCTGGGAGGCACCCTTCCTACACTTTCCCACCTACACGCTGGGGTTCTTCTGCCCTGCCTCGATTCATTATAACACTGCCACAAAGTTCTGTCCCAAAGCAACAGCAAATTGGTTGTTAGACGACGAAGAATCTTGCAATTAAACCCTTAATATCTTTGGGGGCAGGTTTACTTGGCTCGGTGGGACTTGCCTCAAAGAAAGTGTGCTGAGGATTGCAATGTTTCTGCTGTGGGTTTACTCCCCCCCATTTTGCTTATTATTATTATTATTATTATTATTATTATTATTATTATTATTATTATTATTATTATTATTATTATTATTATTATTATTATTATTATTATTATTATTATACACATAACAACACAGCACAAGTGTCTGGAATTCATCTCTGAATATCGAGTCCTTCCCAAGGACCTAGGATATTAGAGGTATTTGCGTAGAATATGTGCAGTTCCTAGAAGTGCTGCTTTCTGCAGCAGGTGGACTGATGTTCTGTCCAAGTTTAGGCTTTCCAGATGTTTTTCAAGATTTCTTGGGATTCCTCCTAGAGCACCGACTGCTAGTAGTGGGATTACTGTTGTTCTTTTTTGCCTAATCGTTCAACTTCAATTTGTAGGTTCTTGTATTTTGTGATCTTTTCCAGCTCTTTGTCCTCTACCCTGCTGTCAACTGGCACTGCAACATCTATGATTCTATTATTATTGTTGTTGTTGTTGTTGTTGTTGTTTGTTTATTTATTAAATTTAGTATACCGCCCTATCCCCGAAGGGCTCATGCTTATGCACGTCAACAGCAGTGAAGAAACCCACTAGTGTAGTTTTGCTAAATGCTGAGTGCCCATCGCAGCTCTCTGGTGCCACCCCCTGCAAACCACTGGGAAAAGTGGGCTGGGAGCTTCAGAGGAGGGGGCCCAGGCTGCCCGTGCTTGTGCCACCGAGCCCTGATTCTGGGCACCTGTGTGTCTGGAGTGGCTTAATTCTGCTTCTAGGGGCGGGGGGGGAGCAAGTCCAACCGAGGGGCTTCAGTCAGGTCAAAGGGGAAGTTTGCTGAGGCAGTGGCCATCAGAGATCCATGGGAATCAATTTTGGGGAACTTTTTCTCTCCCTTTAGAGTGGCCAACTGATATGAATTTGCTGAGCTTATAATGTTTTAAGCCATTGTATTTAATCATCTAAGTGAAATGAGTGTAATTCACGGGGCACCAAGCACTTCAAAAACTTACTTCCGTTGGAAGAAACGAAACCTCATAGGAGCAGCCTGACACTGAGCTTTGGATTTGGGAAAACAGGGCCCCTCAGTAGAGATAAGAAGTTAGCAGAGGCTCACAAATACAGATAAAGATGGAGTAAAATCTTAGTTGGTATAGAAACCAGCAGTTGTTATAGAAAACTTTTATGTAAGGTGTTTTTGACTTAAGTTTCACCAAAAATGGGAGTGGGCAAGGTGTATAAGAGGTGGGATGAAATGACCAGGGTTCTGTAACGCCTTCTTGACTCCAAAACCAATGAGCAAAAGACAAGGAGGGATGTTTTTACAGCTATAAATTATGTTACACAGACGGCAGCACTCGGAACCTCCTCTCTGCCCTGCTTGACAATGGAGAGTTCCCTCTTCTGCGCAGAATTGAAAGAAAACAATAAATTTCTGAACACTGAAGAAGCTTTGGGATGGTTATTCATAACCGAGATGGCTTTACTTTTATGTCAGCCAATGGTTGTAGTGTGATAGATTATGTCCTTGTTTCCCCTCAACTTTTAGGTTCGGGACCGCATTACCCCATATGTCCCGAGTCGACTTCTGCGCTTAGCAGAGGCCAATTTACTGGAGATCCCTGGCCCCTCAATGATGCGGCTGGCCTTCCACTCTGGCCAGGGCTCTTTATCGGCTTTGGCCCCTGCCTGGTGGAACACTCTACCACCTGCTGTCCTGGCCCTGCAAGTGGACCTGAGAGAGTTCCGTGAGGGCCTGCAAGACCGAATTGTTCCACCGGGCCTTCGGAGAGACCAGCCGCTGAGGGTGCCCTGCTTCTCTCTCTCTTCATCCCTCCCCCCCTTGCTGTATAGGGTCCCTAACATCATCGGGACCCATCATTTTTCTTGGGAGGGTTGCATATGGGTTCGTGGGATACTGTTTTAGAATGAAAATTTTAAACTTTTATATGTTTATGTTTATATATGCTTTTATATTGTTCACCGCCCTGAGCCCTTTGGGGATAGGGTGGTATACTAAATCAAATAATAAATAAATAAATAAATAAATAAATAAATAAATAAATTTCCCAGTTTGTTGTCGATGATTATGCCTTGAGTGACCATCTCCCTTTAGTGTTTTCTCTTTCTGTTGAGTCTACCACAAATCCTGAATCCATCAACAATGATCTACATTTTCGTTTGAAGTGGTCATCACAAACTGAGGCCACTTTTAAAGCTTTTATAAAATTGCCTTTTGTTTCCAATTTAAAATCGGGTATAATTAAAGCAACCAGCCCACGAGTGGAGTTAGTGCTGTTTGACAACTTAATTACCCAATTGACAAATTCTTTGATAAGCAAAGACCATCCCAGAGGAGATACAAGAAGTTCAAAAAATTCCTGGTTTGACAAGGAATGTATTAAAATTAACCAACAAATAAGGTCCCTATATGTATTCATAACCGGCTATTGCCTTGAGGGCAGGGGTTTTGACCTGTGCCTAACACCGTGGTGGCGAACCTTTGGCACTCCAGATGTTATGGACTACAATTCCCATCAGCCCCTGCCAACATGGCCAATTGGCCGTGCTGGCAGGGGCTGATGGGGATTGTAGTCCATAACATCTGGAGTGCCAAAGGTTCGCCACCACTGGAACACAACCTTCAGGTGGGGCCTGGAGATTTCCTAGGTTGACAACTGATCTCCAAGCTACTAGAGAAAATGGCTGCTCTGTAGAGCGGACACTGTACCCCGCTGGAGTCCCTCCCCTCCCCAAACCACACCCTTCCAAAGCTCCAGGAATTCCTGAACCCAAAACTGAAAACCTTCCCCTCCCAACATCACCTTAGCCTAAACAGGCACGACCCCGTTCAGACTATCCAAAGATACGCTGGCACTTCTGGTAATGTGAAAAACAGATTTTCAGCTTAATTTTGATAGAAATGATATTGCTTCTCAGATGGCACAGAGAGGTTTCGTAAGCGTGCAGTTTCAGAAAGTTAGAGCTTTTACTTCACAGATTTCTCAAGCAGTTTCACTGACACAGACTTGGTCACACACAGGTGTAAGCACAGAACGGGGAAATTATTTTTATATTAAGCCAGTCAATGCCTTTTGCATCTCTGTGCTGACAACCATAAGCTGCGAAGCAGGAGATCACGTTTAAGGTTTTCTGAGGAAAAATCATGTAGGCCTTAATGAAGGTCTCTGAAAAAGATTCTGGTAAAAATGCAGCTTAAAGTCATTGCACAGAATCATAAAAAGTGTCTTTGTTAAGAGAAAGCATTCAGTGTTCCTGCATTCCAGAAAAAGATACTTTTTATGCTTGTGTGCAAGTTAAAAGCTCATGAAAATAATATCTTCAACTAGAGCATATCTAAAAGCACAGACCCAGAAATTAGAATATAGAAATAAAGCATTTAAACATTTCAGCTAAAGCATACTTTAAGCAAGTCTTTTTGAAGACATTTTTAGTATTAAAAATTCTTGCTTAAAAATATAGCAAAGGCACTTTGCTTTCTAAACAGCCCTATTGTTTCTTCCCACATTCCAAAGAAAAGCAACCAGATGAAAAAGTGTGTGTGTAAGAAGAGAACTGGTCGGCAGAATTAAAGCAAAGTGTGAGTCAAACCATATTCTTAAGAATGCTATTTAACAATGTATCACCATGATTAACAATGATGAGAATATTGAAACGTCATGAATTGACAGGATTTGGCTTTGCAACATTTATGGTGCATCAGCTGTTTTTACCCTATAGGAACTGTGACATTTGTATAATCAGCACGACTCCTCTGATTCTAAACAGACCCTCTGTTGGGTTGGAATAAAAATTATTTAATTCTATTCCTTGTTGGCTCAAGCTTGTTAGCTAATTTTATTAAACACGTTACCCCGATGGTAACAAGAGCACTTTACATAGCATTTGGTTTACATCAGTACAGAGAACATCTTTTCACCTAGGCAAGTGAGTGACCATAACTCTACCAACGCTTTTTAACTGTCACCTTCAATGAATTGGCCTCACAGAAGACCTGACACTATTCAACCAAATAGCACCTTGGCACAGTCTCAGAAATCAAACTATTAATCGCCCAGCTGAAATTGCACAAATCACCTGGCCCAGATCTAATGCCCCCAGACTTTTGTAAAGCATTTCCGGACTGGCGGGCCCCCCTTCTGGCCTCCCTGTTTACCATGTTTGATAGTTCAGGTACTGTCCTAATTATACCAATATTCAAAAAGGGTGACCATGCGTCACCGGCTAATTACAGACCCATTCGCCTTTTATCTGTCTCCGGTAAACTTTATGCCAAACATCTGTTAAATAGGCTTTGTACCTGGATCAATGATGGAGAAATTCTTTACCCCGAGCAAATGGGATTTTAAAAAGGCTGCTCTACACTTGACCACTGTAGGATCCTTAACCTCCTGTTATTAAAATACAAAAAAAGGGGGGCGATCTAAGATCTTTGCTGCCTTTTTGGACCTGAAAAGTGCCTTTGACTCAGTTGTAAGAGAGTTGTTTTGTCTTAAGTTAACAGAGATGGGAATCGATGTTAGATTACTATTACTTATCAAATCTCTCTATTCTAACACAACCTGCCAGATAAAATGTTCAAACTCTGGAGACCTAACCCCAAAGATGTCGGAATAGTACCAGAACAGGGGCACATAGCCAAACATCTTGAACTACTAACTGAACCCCAACAGAGATGGATTATCACAAGGGCCAGATGCAATACTTTCCCACCTGCCGTTACAAAGGGTCGCTACTTACCCTGTTTCCCCAAATATAAGACATCCCCTGAAAATAAGACGTAATAGAGGTTTTGCTGAAGTGCGAAATATAAGGCATCTCCCAAAAGTAAGACGTAGCAAAGTTTTTTTTTGGAAGCATGCCCGACGAACAGAACACAGACAAATAAGACATCCCCTGAAAATAAGACATAGTGCATCTTTGGGAGCAAAAATTAATATAAGACACTGTCTTATTTTCGGGGAAACACGGTATCTAGCTCTGTCCAGGATCGGGTTTGTCCACACTGTGAAAACCAAGTAGAGACTCTTGCTCACATTTTACTCGATATAATGCTAATCTGCATGGCTCACAGTCAGATCCTCGGGAGAACATATTTTGCGTGTGCACCACTGTGGTTCCCCAAGTCCCTTTCCCAAGGAAAACATCAGGCTCTCTGCTTGTTGGGAAAAAGAGAAGGTTTCCTCCACTCGCTTCCTGATCCTTCAGTTGTGCAGTGGTGGCTTTCTAACAGAAGATGTCAGTGTGGTGCCACGTTTTTTAAAAATGGATGTTGCGAGGGAGAACAATTCACACAAACCAATGCGCAAAGCAGACATGCTCATGTAACCTCAGCTTGTGGGTTCTGTGGGGCAGAACTTGGAATGAGTTTGCAACAACAAATTTTAAAAACAAAATGGTTTACTTTCTTAACATACAACATCAAACATCAACATTTAACATCACACTTCAAGGTCCTGTTCAGGTTGCATTTTCAAGTCCTTCTATTTACAGTCTACTGATACTGCCAAGTCCAATTCTTCTTTGCAAGTGGGTTGGCTCCTGAAGACTCCAAGGGCTTGGTGAACAGGATTCAACATGATGAAGGTTTCCAGGAGAACTCTCACCCATCACAACCACAAAAAGAAACCCTGAAACAATAAACTCCAACATTTACAACATAGCAAAAATAAACAACCACCTTCCCAGTAGTTCCCAACAACATTGCAGTTACCTTAACAAGGTGTTAAGGGCTTATAGAAATCAAGGTCCGAGTCTGGTAGCCTTGTCTCCTCCAAACTACATGAGGTCTGCTGCAGCCTCTTGCTGCTTTGAGTCTCCACCCCTTACTGGGTCAACCCATTCTGAGCATGGGGGTTACACTCACACCTGCACGCACAGGCTGGTGCTGGTGCTAAAGGCATTGGTGCCTCATTGGTGCCATCAGGTGAGAACCAGCGTGGCGGAGTGGTTAAGAGCAGGTGGACTCTGATTCGTTGCTTTCAGCAGCATGCGTGTATTCATTCGTCCTTGCTGAAAAATCACTTCTTGGTCATTTTTCCCTGTTAGGTATAGGACTGCATCCTGGGCTTTCTATCAGTGCACTGGCAGGCAGGGGACAGACTGGACATGGTCGCATGCTGACCAGGTGCTCTGAGAAACCAGGCCTATCTGCTCAGAAGCTCAGCTGCTGTTAGGTCTTGGGTTGGAGGAGGAGGAGGAGGAGGAGGAGGAGGAGGAGGAGAAGAAGAAGAAGAAGAAGAAGAAGAGGAGGAAGAGGAAGAGGAAGAGGAAGAGGAAGAGGAAGAGGAAGAGGAAGAGGAAGAGGAAGAGGAAGAGGAAGAGGAAGAGGAAGAGGAAGAAAAGCCTCCACAGCTCAGGTGGCAGAGCTGGGAATCAAACCCGGTTCCTCCAGATCAGATACACGAGCTCTTAACCTCCTACGCCACTGCTGCTCCTACAGTCCATATATCCCCCCAAGAATCCCCCCTCCCAACTTCCCAGAGGCAGATACTGGAACCGAGACTGCCCCGAAGTCAGCAATGGATAGCCGCAGAGCCACCTGGTCTCCTGCCCACAACAAGATAACAGTCTTAACTCTTTTCTCATGGGGCAGACGAGGCAGAGGAGGCCTATGGCACCACAAAGCATGCAAAGCCATAAAGCACAGGTCCAGGAAAGAATGCTTAGATGGCAGCGGTTACATGTGGATTCAGGAATACACCCCCTTCACTCAGATAAGCATCCTCCTGACAGCTGCTCACAGTTGAAACGACTGGCAGCCCTGTGATGTATGAAGCTGTTTTCTACTGAATCAGCCCATCAGAACCAGTCAGATGGACCGTGGTTCTCCAGGGTCCCAAGCAAACCTCTTCCACGTCACCTCCCGCCTGCTCCTTTTAACTGGGGATGGCAGGAATCGAACCTGAGACCATCTGCATGCCAAGTAGAAGCTCTACCACAGAGCCACAGCCGCAGCCCCTATGTGTGGTTGCTTTTGTGCCCGTGGCCTCCATTGGTTCCCTCCCTCTATCTAATGACACAGACATTGTGGGTCAGGAATTCAAACCCACGCAGTGGCATAGGAGGTTAAGAGCTCGTGTATCTAATCTGGAGGAACCGGGTTTGATTCCCCCCCTGCTCTGCCACCTGAGCTGTGGAGGCTTCTCTGGGGAATTCAGATTAGCCTGTACACTCCCACACACTCCAG
Organism: Sphaerodactylus townsendi; assembly: GCF_021028975.2. Taxonomy (NCBI): domain Eukaryota; kingdom Metazoa; phylum Chordata; class Lepidosauria; order Squamata; family Sphaerodactylidae; genus Sphaerodactylus; species Sphaerodactylus townsendi. The sequence goes on from NC_059441.1 coordinate 5,060,477, forward strand.
CTGGGTGACCTTGGGCTAGTCACAGCTTCTCGGAGCTTTCTCAGCCCCACTTACCTCACAGGGTGTTTGTTGTGAGTGGGGAAGGGCAAGGAGATTGTCAGCCCCTTTGAGTCTCCTGCAGGAGAGAAAGGGGGGATATAAATCCAAACTCTTCTTCTTTCACACCACTAAGGGAATTTGGGGAAATGGAGAAAATAACTTGCATGTATTACAGAACCGCAAAGAACCGCAAAGGATTGCGAAGAGCTCCAAGCGGACCTCAGTTCAATGCAGTTCAATGTAGCAAAATGTAAAGTGATGCACATAGGGGCAAAAAATCCAGACTTCACATATACGCCTCAGGGGTCAGTGCTATCAGTCACAGACCAGGAAAGGGATTTGGGCGTCTTAGTTGATAGTTCCATGGGAATGTCAACTCAATGCATGGCAGCTGTGAAAAAGGCAAACTCTATGCTGGGGATAATTAGGAAAGGAATTGATAATAAAACTGCAAAGATTGTCATGCCCTTTATATAAAGCAGTGGTGCTTTAACCGCTAACTCGGAAAGTACTGAGTTCAGTTCCTGGCTTCTCCTCCACATCTGAAAAAGGATATCGAAGAAAAAGTGCAGAGAAGGGCAACGAGGATGATTGAGGGACTGGAGCACCTTCCGTATGAGGAGAGGCTGCAGTGTTTGGGACTTTTTAGTTTGGAGAGGAGACGTCTGAGGGGGGATAGGATTGAAGTCTATAAAATTATGCATGGGGTAGAAAATGTTGACAGAGAGACATTTTTCTCTCTTTCTCACAATACTAGAACCAGGGAGCAATCCATTGAAAAATGCTAGGGGACGGGGAAGAATTAGGGACCACTAATAGGTGTAAAGGAAAACATTTTTTTTTTTTCACACAACGTGTGATTGGTGTTTGGAATATGCTGCCACAGGAGGTGGTGATGGCCACTCACCTGGATAGCTTTAAAAGGGGCTTGGACAGATTGATGGAGGAGAAGTCGATCTATGGCTACCAATCTTGATCTGCCTTGATCTCAGATTGCAAATGCCTTAACAGTCCAGGTGCTCAGGAGCAACAGCCGCAGAAGGCCCTTGGTTTCACCTCCTGCATGTGAGCTCCCAAAGGCACCTGGTGGGCCACTGCGAGTAGCAGAGAGCTGGACTAGATGGACTCTGGTCTGATCCAGCTGGCTTGTTCTTATGTTCTTATGCTGGCTCTAAATGGGTGGTGAACCAGTTACCTAAACAATGAAAAGGTCCTGAACTATGCAAAAGTACCCCCTTGCTAGAATGGAGCAAACACGTATTTTTCGTGGTATCCTATTATATAAAAGGCTAGCCATGGTGGCGACGACTCACTTCCAGGCAATTGCCAGGCACACACAGCTTGGAGCTTACACAGAATGGGTAAAACGAGACATGAACAAAACAGTGGAATGTGGCGGTTACTCCCTCTCTTCTCCCTCACTGCTGAATGATTACAGTCGCTGTTCTGTCTGCAGCTGCCCGAGGAGGAGCAGACACAGGTGGCGTTGACCACTCCCTGTGGAAGAGTTGCCACTGCTGGAGGACACAACTGTGCCATTAACTGTTGCATGGCAAAAAGGGTGTCCAAGAAGAGAAGGAGAAGGCAGGGGGAGCTAGTGACACTGGGCCCAGGGGGGAGAAAAGGCAGGTGGGGTCGCCCCCCAGAGGGGGATCCAACCAGTTCTCACCACTTCTCTAGAAGTGGTTACTAATTTTTTCTGAGTGCCAAGAAGGGGTTACTAAAGCAACCTCCCTGCCCAATAGGGACTGGAGGTGCGTGTGTGCGGTGGCACCACTGTTTGAATCCCACCACCATCGGAACCTGTTATTAAAATGTTTGGATCCCACCACAGGTCGCCCCTTCAGTGGGCACCATTAACCCTTGCATGTAGGCATCCAGGAAGACGAGGAGGACAGGAAGGGAGCTGGTGATGCAGGGCCAAGGTCGGAGGAAAGGTAGGAGGGGTTGGCTTGGGGGCTACTGTTAATTCACCAACAGTTTTCTAGAGCCCGTAGTATTTGTTCAATGGGCTTTACTGCTAGTTAAATATATATTTCAGATCGTAACCTGCCGTGTTTCCCCGAATATAAGACAGTGTCTTATATTAATTTTTGCTCCCAAAGATGCGCTATGTCTCATTTTCAGGGGATGTCTTATTTGTCTGTGTTCTGTTCGTCGGGCATGCTTCCCAACAAAAAACTTTGCTATGTCTTACTTTCGGGGGTTGCCTTATATTTCACATTTCAGTAAAACCTCTACTACGTCTTATTTTCAGGGGATGTCTTATATTCGGGGAAACAGGGTATGTACATAAGGTCTAGATTCAGACCGGCGCTTGAAAGAATTACAAGCTTTCTTAAACAAAGCAGGTTTTTGTTTGATGAGCAGGAACAAATTCATTAAAAAGTTTCAGTGGTTTGCAAGATAAAATGGGGATATACATGAAGAAAAAAATGCGTGTTTTTTTTAAAAAAGAAGACAACAGTTAAAAACTTTCCCTAACGAACTACCTGCCCGCAGAAAGAAAACTGAAAAGGGGAAAACTAAAACATACAGATCTGGTCTAAGAGAGAAGCGGGGGGGGGGGGGGAGAGGGGGCTTCGGAGGCTTGAAATCAACCAGGCGGGAAGATGGGGTCACTGGAAGAGTCCAAACTGGCTTGAGCAGTACAGTACGGTATAGTAAACCTGTATTAGGCATAAATAATTCTGCATACAGTCTGTTCGTATCATAAATAACAATACAACAAGGGATCCAATACACTAAGTTAGGATAAATTGTACGCAAACTTTCTGGAGACCTATTGTGATATATCCATATGTTAATTAAAACTGATTTGAACGACTTCTCATGTTTATTACAATGACTTGAGTCTCAAGCATTGTAACTGGGGAGGCGGGCGGGTACTGGACTGTGAGTTACTTTGGGCACCGGAGTCACTCCTTTTTGCGCTGAAAGTACTGAAAATGTTCTCCTGGGGAGATCTGGAAGTAAGCATCTATTATATTGCTTGACATTTGACACGATTCTGGGACAGAACCCTTCCTGCCCAGTCACTGACGCAGGGGGAGGTGGCTGGAAGTGACCCTTTGCTCGTTGCCTTGGAGATCTGGCTCAGTTCTTAAGATCAAAGGATCAGGGAAGAGGTCCTTGGGTGAATCGGCCCTCGGGCTCCTCCTTTGGATGGGCTTTGCACGATTGTCGCAGAGCTGGCCCGGGTCCCTGACCCCCTTAGCCCGACTCCCTGCTGCTCCCTATTAGTTTGATCCAGGGCCTTTCCCCACTTAAGCCCTGCACTACTCTCCTCAAGTAGCACGGGGTCCCAGGGCACTCCCCACGATGGGCGGCGACGGCGCAGCTGCCCCGACGCTGCCCCTCTCGCGCCCCCTCAGCGCGCGGCATCCTTGGCGCTCTTGTAAATGGCGCCTTTTGATGTCCCCACGCAGAGCACGGGGTCGTGGGGACGCCTGGGCGCGCGCCAGGGATGCCGCGTGCTGAGAGCAGCGCGTGGCATGGGGGGGATCCTCGAGAGTGGGGAAACGCCCCCAGTCTCTGTCTGTCATTTCTAGGACCAGGCTGAGATGTGTAAATGGGGTTCAGACATTACAAAAAGTAGGGCCCCTATGGATTTCCAGGGGGCATCGGACCTTGTTTTGAGTGTTGAAGTTATTTTGAGTGAGGCAGAGGCGTAGCAAGGGGGGAGATGACCGGTGTACTGGTGCGTCCTCTGCCCCCGCCCCGGAACGTCCTTGCCACACCCCCGCACAGGCGCGCACCTGGTGCGTGGCGCACCCCCTCGCCCCCTTGGAGCTACACCTCTGGAATGAGGGGGTGATCGGTCCTTTCGCTTGATTTTTTTTCGCCTGCAAACCTTTCTCCTCAGCCTGCGCCGTGTGACTCATTAACCACCCAATCTAGTGAAAAGCCATTTTCTCCTAATTAAGCAAATGCGTCCGCTGTGAGGTCACGGATTCGAGTGAAGCCCCGCTCGGTCTTCCAAGGTTTGCTGACAGCAGAGGTTTATCTTTGATCACGGGAGGATTGCGCTCGTGTTACGATGTGCAACTAGCCGGATGCTGCCGAGAGATTAATGGAGGGGGTGGGAAGAGACGTTCCACGGTTGACTGGGCCTGGGAAATATTAATTATGTTTCGTTTCTTATGTAGATGAAGCAATCAGATGTGTGACGCCGGAGATAATTGTGGGGTCTGGACTTATTTTTTGACCTTGAGAAAGCTGCTCATGGCTCAGAAATCAGAATTCATATCTTAATTACACTGTGTGACCAGAGTTAACATGAGCACACACAAGATAATGGGCCTTGGCAGCGCTAACCCTTAAATTGTTCTTTCCGCAAAGGACTCTGCAACTCTGCTGGTCAAACAGCCCTGACATTTTCTTGTTGTGAGTGTTTAAAACAGGCGGGGAGTTGTCCAGGCTGGCGTGATTCAAAGCCTGACCATCAGGGGGCTTGTGGAGAAAGGCCTGACTTAGCCTAACAGCAGACATGTTTGAAAAGTTTGGTTCTTGTATTACAGTGGTGGCGAACCTATGGCACGGGTGCCAGAGGTGGCACTCAGAGCCCTCTCTGTGGGCACTTGTAAACCCCATGCTCACAATGGGTTGATCCAGAAAGGGATGGAGACTCAAAGCAGCAGGAGGCTGCAGAGCTCATGTAGTTTGGAGGAGTCGAGGCTACCAGACTCGGACCTTGGTTTGTATAAGCCCTTAACACCTTGTTAAGGTAACTGCAATGTTGTTGGGAACTACTGGGAAGGTAGTTGTTTATTTTTGCTATTTTGTAAACGTTGGAGTTTATTGTTTCAGGGTTTTTTATGTTTGTAATGGGTGAGAGTTCTCCTGGAAACGTTCATCATGTTGAATCCTGTTCATCAAGCCCTTGGAGTCTTTAGGAGCCGACCCACTTGCAAAGAAGAATTGGACTTGGCCAAAGAGCACTGAAAGCAGTTTGAAAAGTGCATTATTCTGCATGTGCGGAATGAGCCTCTGAGAAAGAGAAAGAGGGTTTTAGATTCAACTTGATCCTCCTTGATCTGAGATTGCAGATGCCTTAGCAGACCAGGTGCTCCGGAGCAGCAGCAGCAGAAGGCCATTGCTTTCACCTCCTGCACGTGAGCTCCCAAAGGCACCTGGTGGGCCACTGCGAGTAGCAGAGAGCTGGACTAGATGGACTCTGGTCTGATCCAGGTGGCTTGTTCTTATGTTCTTATGTTCTTAACCCATCTGAGCCACGACTCCCACTGTGCCTTGTTGCAAGGACTTCCATCATCCCTGACTTTGTACCAAATCCGGGTGTATTAACCACCAGGGCCTTTGTGTTAATCATCCTGGTTAGCATTGATTTTGAAGGTGCCAGCTCCAGAAAATTAAGAAATGGTTAAGTGCCTTTGTGTTTAAAGAGATTGGATGATCTTGGTGATCTTCTGATTTCAAATGTTGTATTGCTCTCCTTCCATTGTGTGTGTGTGTGGGGGGGGATTCTCCCCTGTGGGCCAATAAGACAAGAGATCTTTAGATCTAGTAGCCAGGGAGGAGAAAGGAAATTGACCTTAATCCTTCTCTAATAATGCAGCGTCAGCAGGTAACATTCTGCGTTCTCTGCCCAGCAGGTCGTGGGGAAACCTGTAATTTGGAGAAACAAGCAAGCCTTTAATTACCTCAGCAGAAAGGGTCTGATCTGTGCACAATTAAATATTCATTATGGAGAACTAGATGGTTTCATCAGATGCAGATCCATATTAAATTTAGCTGGCGCTCGGCCACACCACCCAACGCATCTCATAAATTCTTCGCAACGCATTCTGGCTTGCACTCAATCTCCTCTGGGCGTACACACCCAACCTGCCTCCCCCGTCTCCTTTAATTTTGATAGATCCCCCCCCCCCCCCCGCATGTCCTTCACCTGTGTGTTTGAACATTCGGGGCGCACATGGGATTTTTTTACGCAGGGGAAATGACGGAATCTGGGCTAGGCCTGGGAAAAATAAACAAACCGCTGAGCGCGGAATATATCCTACAGGAAAAATGTGATTTCTCTCTCTTGTTTTCGCAAGCGTTGCCAGCTAACTACTTTGGCAACACACACAAGAAATAACAATAATCAGCCCCTCTTTAAAGCCGAGGCAGAATTGATGTAAATATTTGCACAATATTTTACTATGCTCTGAATCTGCTCCTAGATTGAAAACATTTCCTATGCACGGCCCTGCAGAAAAATCAGACTAATATGTTGTTGCACTTTCTGGGAATCGGATGTGTTTTTAAAAGGCCATTCAGGGCAGACTGGTCTCTTCAGTCTGGAGCAGCAGTGGCGTAGGAGGTTAAGAGCTCGTGTATCTAATCTGGAGGAACCGGGTTTGATTCCCAGCTCTGCCGCCTGAGCTGTGGAGGCTTATCTGGGGAATTCAGATTGGCCTGGGCACTCCCACACAGGCCAGCTGGGTGACCTTGGGCTAGTCACAGCTTCTCGGAGCTCTCTCAGCCCCACCCACCTCACAGGGTGTTTGTTGTGGGGGGGGGAAGGGCAAGGAGATTGTAAGCCCCTTTGAGTCTCCTACAGGAGAGAAAGGGGGGATATAAATCCAAACTCTTCTTCTTCTTCAGTGGCGTAGTGGCTAAGAGGAGCAGCAGTGGCGTAGTGGCTGAGAGCAGGTGCACTCTTATCTGGAGGAACCGGGTTTGATTCCCAGCTCTGCTGCTTGAGTTGTGGAGGCTGATCTGGGGAATTCCGATTAGCCTGTGCACTCCCACACACGCCAGCTGGGTGACCTTGGGCTAGTCACAGCTTCTCGGAGCTCTCTCAGCCCCACCCACCTCACAGGGCTTTTGTTGTTAGTGGGGAAGGGAAAGGAGTTTGTAAGCCCCTTTGAGTCTCCTTACAGGAGAGAAAGGGGGGATATAAATCCAAACTCCTCCTCCTCCTCCTCCTCTTCTTCTTCTTCTTCTTCTTCTTCTTCTTCTTCTTCTTCTTCTTCTTCTTCTTCTTCTTCTTCTTCTTCTTCATCATCATCATCATCAGCCGTACTTGGAGGGGTAAGCCAATGTTGGGGAATTGTTTCCCTATTTGGGTAATAAGCAGAGTGAGAGGAAAGACCAGGAGACTTTTGCTGTGATTATAAGAAGAAACTTTACTTAACTAAATCAGGGTAGGGTATACATGGAATAAACATAACAAATCCTTACTATTCTAGTACAAACTTAGTTGCAGAACTTAGGCCCATGTGAGCCCACACGTGGCCTAGCCATTCACCTCTTAAGGTGAATCCATCTTACAGGTAGCAAAGAAAAACCTCGTGTGTGTGTGTGTGAGACAAAGAAAACATAGTTAACTTTATAACCTCTGACCTACTGCTCTGCCTCACATAAGCAGTGTCGGATTAACTGCCCAATGACTAATCAATGGATAGCAAGACACTGGCCTCACTAGCTAATTAACATGCACACAGTTAACCCCTCGTTGTCAAGATTGTGACAGACGCTTGCAAATCCTAACAGCCAAGCCCCGGTCTACAGCAGTGCTGACAGGGACGTCCCAGCTCAGACAAAGCTCTTGGTTGTGACTGTGGGCGTCAGTTCCTCCTTGGGCCACCACCTGGGCATTACTGAGCATTACCAACTTTCACTGTTGAGCATTACCAACTTTCACTGTTGTCCCAGTGGGGGAGGACTGAGACGGGCCTCCACCGCCTGTGTCCACGCTCTCCCTGGTCATTGCTGGGCAGTAGGAGACCATTCTGGCTGCGTGATGGGGGGACTCGGAGAGCAAAGTTTGCTGGGATGAATGACAGCGGGCAAGAGCGCGTTCCACAGGAAGGTGCCGAGCAACATGATTGGAGTCCGGGACTGTCAATCAGCATCAGTGGCTCCTGCCTGTCGATGCAAAACATCACCTGTGCCAGGGACACCTCCCAGAGGCTCAGACCTGGGAAATCTTGCGGGCCAAGTCTGAGCTGTTCCTCAGCGTTTGCCCTTCCCTGTAGCCTCCTCTGCATATGACGGGTTTCAATCTCAGGGCCTGTGTGAGATTCCAGATGCCCCATGCTGTTACTCAGGAGTAAGCTCAGTGAAGCAACCGTGCAATGCTTCAAATGGGTGAATCACGATCCTAGGAGGGTTTACTCAGAAGCAAGCCCCATTGCCAGCAACTGAGCTTACTCCCAGGTAAAGGATCGTGCCCAGGCCAGCCTAGATGTGTGTGTGTGTGTGGGGGGGTGATTTTCCAACCCCCTCCCACATGATGAACTCTGTGCGTGAGTGCCCACAGAGAGGGCTCTGAGTGCCACTGCAGGAACAGAAGAAAGTAGAAAGTCAGAGCAAGTGGTAGAAAGTCAGAGAGAGACAGAGAAAAGGGTTTTGGATTCAACAAGAAAGGTTATTTCTTCTTTCCCTCCATTATTTTTCCTACAATGGAGAGATGGCAACCATCATGCAGCTGACTTGACCAAAGAAATCATGCAGGCCTTAAACCTATTCTTTTACTATTGCTCGCTTAGCATAATAACTCCAAAAATGCCCCTTTGTTCACAATTGTGCAAAATGTGCAAAACTAAACTGGTTTCAAGATCCTGCTGTACCCAAAAGATACCTTAAAAAGTTGCCCTTTTCTGAGACAATAGGAAGGCCTATGGGAAAGCTCAGGCTCCTTGTCTGAGAAATAGGACAACTAGAAACATCAATGATAAGAGCAAACAAGGGTTCTTGGTTCATATAACATCAAAGGGTGAAATGCTGACATCTTCCAATGGGGATTCTGGACAACCCCAAAGGGCTGTGGGAACAGGGAAAATCTCCACCTTTTGTATGATTGACTGATGATGTGGGCATTTGGGGGTGTATTCTTTGCTGCCCTTTTGATATAGCTTGTCGTTAATACTATAAAAGTGAGAACCCACCGCCATTTTAAGTGTGGCTCCCCTGATTATTGTCTTTGCCCGCAGTTGGCCGAATAAAGATCTCTCTGATTTTATTCTGTATCGGCTTGAGCTTCTTTGAGCTTATTCATTTTAATTCGTTACCCCATTGTAACAATGCTGTGCCCTGTTGTTACGGGTTCAGCTGGACCCAGGGCAGGAGTACCTGTCAGAGGCACATCTAGGGAAAACGTAGCCTGGTGCAAAATCTGAGTCGACCCCCGCCCTCCCCCACCACGACCAAACTTTTTTCGCAACCAGGTCTTGAAAGTCAGTGTATGGACCCGAGGGGAAGGAGGGGGGTGGGGGTGATTTTCTGGCCCCCGTGTGACTAAATGGCCGCAGCCCAGGGACATTTGCCCCCATTTGCCTCCCTGGGCAGTACGCCCCTGGTACCCATACAGAGAAGCCAGCAAGCTCTCCCTCCTGACCATGCTTGGCTTTAGTCAGCACCCGAGACAACTCCAGTCCAACCTCCCTTCCCTGGCTACCGTCTTCCCTTGCCTACAAGGCCCTCTGGGAGCTGGCCTGGCTCTCCGCACTGCTGGAACGGTTTGCTCTCCTCCGCTTTATGGTCCAAACTCTCCTGCCACCTTCTCCCAGGCCTCCCAGCTTCAACGGCTGCTTGCCACAGCTGTGTGTTGCCTCTGGCCACGGAGCCTCTTGTCCTGCTCCCACATGGGCATCTTCAGTTGCTCTGGTTGCCTTGTGTCTCCCTCCTTGGCTGCTTTCTTGCCCTTCTGTTGCCAGCCCCTTCCTCTGCGTGCCCCCCTCCCGCCTGCCCCCCTCCAGTCCTCAGTCGGCCTCTTCCAGTCCTGCCTTGCTGTCTTCTGACTGGGCTGCTGGAGTCGGTCGGAGCTTCCAGGGGATGGGCCCTCTGCTAGACCCTGTTTGCCTGGTGCCTGGTGGGAGCATCGGACTTACTCAGAGGGATTATCAGCCCCTGCCAGCACGGCCAATTGGCCATGCTGGCAGGGGCTGATGGGAATTGTAGTCCATAACATCTGGAGTGCCAAAGGTTCGCCACCACTGGGCTAGATGGTTACAGGCATGGTTTGCAGGGCTTGAGTTGTGCGCTCTAGCCCAGCATCTGCTTCCAACTTGCTGTCAATCAGTTGTCTTTTTGTAGTTGGGGGCAGAGATTATTATTATTATTATTTTATTATTTTATTCGGCTCAATAGACCGCCCAACCCCCGAAGGGCTCTGGGCGGTGTACAATGAGACATAAAACAAATACAATATCAGGTCTCATAAATACAATATAACGATGAAACATTAAAATACATTAAAATACATTATAGCAGCAATTCCAGATAGTACAAATAAAAATACATGCCCAGATGCATGCGCAGATGGTGCCCAACCCAAAGGCCAGGAGGGCCAGCATTGCCCCAAAATGGATGGCATCAGCGATCAGGCAATGCTGAAGATGGCAAAACTGTCGTGGAAGCTACAGAGGGGGCAGGCAGTCTGCGGCTGGCATCCCCAAAGGCCCGGTGGAATAACTCACCAAAGGCCCGGTGGAATACAGAGTTGTACTGGTTTCTATCTAGGTTCACTCAGTGTATCCGCACTGCAACTGAGCTCAACGTTGTTTTGTCTCAGTTTCCCACCCCTCATAACTGCGACATCGTCGCAGTTATGAACTGCACCTTTCTGCTGGAACAAGGTCGATACCGCCAAAGCTCGGCAAGTGCGGACGACGAAACGACACCTCATCCGTTCAACCAATCAGGAGCCGCTTTTGTGGCATGCGCGAGAATGGGAGAGTCGTGGCGGGCATGTAACTGTAAACTGAAAATTGTAAAAAAAAAAATGAACACTCCCGTTTCCCATGGTAACACAAGCTCCAATCATCGAGGGAGCTAAACAGGCACCAAGATGATCCCGACCACTTAGCTCAGGTCTAGGGGGCCAAGTAAGTTGCTGTGCAGACACAGCCTGGAATCGCCCCCCACTGAAGGGAACCGAGTCGACCTTAGCTCCCTTCTGTAGTGCGGAAAGCCCCTTACAGGCCCTGCGGAACTCACCAAGGTCCCGCAGGCCCCAGACAGCAGATGGTAAAGCATTCCACCAGGACGGGCCAGGGCTGTAGTCCTGTCTGCCAGAGCTACAGTCAGACAACGAGGGGTGGGGATCAATAGCAAATTGGCCTCTGCAGAACGCAGAGGCCTATTTGGGACATATTCGTTTTTCCCATAGTGGGATTCAAACCCCTCACCCCAAGGAAGCTTCTGAAAAGGTGCCTTCTCTGCCTGGTCTCTGTCTGTGCCTCTTTGCCCTGCCCCCAACTGCTCCTCAGGTGATACTTCCCACCCCAGGAGTTGGGACCTGCCTGCATCTGTGAGGGAGGAGAGTTTTGCGGGGAGGTGGGCTGAGGGCAAACTGCAGAGGTACCTGGATGACACAGCTGGAGTGATCGTGCTTGTAATCCCCGAGGATTAAAATGTTGATCTCCCCGTGTTATGCATCTTACATACATTATACTTTAGTGTCTGACGGAATCTGTCCTGGATCTCCAGCCTACTTGTTTGTCACCCTGTTTTGCTCCCTATAACAGCGATGGCGAACCTATGGCACGGGTGCCAGAGGTGGCACTCACAGCCCTCTCTGTGGGCACGCTATCAGAGTTCATCATGCAAGCGGTGGGAATCACCCTCCCACACACACATCTAGGCTGGCCTGGGCTGCTGGGCTTGATTATTAGCATTAAACCTAATAACTAGTTTTGGGGAAGCAGTGTAGGTTACCCCTGCGGGCACTGTGAAACCCCACTGATTTTCATGCAAAGAACTGAAGCACGATCCTTTACCTGGGAGTGAGCTCGGTTGCTGGCAATGGGGCTTGCTTCTGAGTAAACCCTTCTAGGGCCGTGATTCACCCGTTCGAAGAGTTGCACGGTTGCTTCAAAGCAAAGCCAACAACTACCACCAAGCTTGCTCCCGGAGTAACGCGACTGAGCCAACCGCTTCAAATCCAAACCTCAGTATTCAGGTTAAATGGCCGTGTTGCCACTTTGCGATAAATAAGTGGGTTTTGGGTTGCAGTTTGGGCACTCGGTCTCGAAAAGGTTCGCCATCACTGCCCCATAACATTGTTGGTCAGTATTGTCTGTGCAAACCCCTTTGGCCTGCAGATTCCTGTACTGCCAACTCATGGCCGAACAACATTTTACATGGTTCTGTCCCCTAAAGGAGCTTCTAATATCCCCCAAATTAGAACAGGAATATCATATCTTGTTGGGGCAAGCAAATAAATCATGCTCTCCCCTCTCTGTCGGAATAATACCGGAACAGGGGCACATAGCCAAATATCTTGAACTATTAACTGAACCCCAACAGAGATGGATTATCACAAGGGCCAGATCCAATACCTTCCCATCGGCCATTACAAAGGGTCGTTACTTATCCATCCCCCTGTCCACACAGTAAAAATCAAGGGGAGACTCTTGCTCACATTATTTTTTGACTTTCCGAGATATGTGGGCATCAGGAATTTCTCTCCCAGGTTGGCCCTTGACAAATCTGAACGTGACTCTGACTGTTCTGTTGTGGAGCTTCTGTTAAACAACACAGATGTCATGCTCTTGGAAAAAGTAGCAAAATGTCTTTTAGAAGTGACCGAACTTTCTAAGTAATGTATAACAAGCATAGTCTTCCCCTGTCTGCGCTTTTGAATGTACCTTGATTTGTATTTCAAAATGACTGATGATGTTGAATGGGAAACGAATTCCAGTGGCTCAGATAGATTCATATCAGCCCCTGCCAGCATGGCCAATTGGCCATTCTGGCAGGGGCTGATGGGATTTGTAGTCCACAAACATCTGGAGAGCCGCAGGTTGCAGACCCCTGCTCTAGAACCTATTTTTAAATGCCAAATAAAGGTTGTTGTTGTACTGTACTGCCCCAAACAGCCAGCAATTGGCAGCCCCGTGGCCCCCATTTCAAACGTAAGCCTGGCCAAACTCCAGAGGAGCCCGTGTCCCTTTGCATTCTCCGTCCTTCCTGTCCTGCAAAGGGGGTCTGGACTGTCCTTATTTTTTCGCCGCGACATGCCTTGTTGTAGTTCGTAATGAGCGAGTAGCACACAGTTTCCAAATCCCCCCTCCTTTATCGTTGCGGCGAGTTGTTCTTGCACATTTCTTTAAAACTAAATTAATATTTAGAAGTTTCCAGCGATAATGAAAGGCTGTTTCATCCGGCAAAGCATTTCTGGCGTGGGGGCTTGGAAAAGCGTCGAGTCCCTTGGAAGTGAGACTATTGCCACCTGAAGCAAAGCGGCGTCCTTTTGAATTTGCTTATGTGCAAATCGAGGCGCTCTTAATGAGCCAGAAGAAAGCGGAAAGCCAATTAACTGCCTTTAAAATGATGTGTTCATTAGCATGAAAATAAAGCAAAAACTTTTAGAAGATAATTGCATTTTTTTTGGATGAGAGGAAAGGTACTCCTGATCTGTGACTGTCTCATAAATATGCATTAGTGTATAAATCATTTTAAAGGCAGGTTTCCCTTAATGAGGTCTATATACCCCCAAGTAGGCTTGAATATCTTAGACAGTGTCGAGCCCATCTTCCTTGGCTCGCCTTTTCCCACAACAAATGCTCTGCACAATGGTCCTTGCCCCAGCAATGCCCACATCCCATGTGCTGCTGGAAAGCAAAGATGACAGGTGTGTGTGTGCAACGGCTGTGTGAGCGGGGCACTTCTACCCTGTTTCCCCTAATATAAGACATCCCCGAAAAATAAGTCATAGTAGAGGTTTTGCTGAAGTGCGAAATATAAGGCATATATAACCCTGAAAATAAGACATAGCGCATCTTTGGGAACAAAAATTAATTCGGGGAAACACGGTAGATAATCCTTTGCTGCCGTGAGTCTGAAATATATGAACATTAGAAAAGAATGTAAGGATATCACAAGTTATTGTATTATTTGAAGTATAAGAACATAAGAACATAAGAACTAGCCTGCTGGATCAGACCAGAGTCCATCTAGTCCAGCATTCTGCTACTCGCAGTGGCCCACCAGGTGCCTTTGGGAGCTCACATGCAGGACGTGAAAGCAACGGCTTGCTGCTGCTGCTGCTCCTGAGCACCTGGTCCGCTAAGGCATTTGCAATCTGAGATCAAGGAGGATCAAGATTGGTAGCCATAGATTGACTTCTCCTCCATAAATCTGTCCAAGCCCTTTTTAAAGCTATCCAGGTTAGTGGCCATCACCACCTCCTGTGGCAGCATATTCCAAACACCAATCACACGTTGTGTGAAGAAGTGTTTCCTTTTATTAGTCCTAATTCTTCCCCCCAGCATTTTCAATGAATGCCCCCTGGTTCTAGTATTGTGAGAAAGAGAGAAAAATGTCTCTCTGTCAACATTTTCTACCCCATGCATAATTTTATAGACTTCAATCCTATCCCCCCTCAGACGTCTCCTCTCCAAACTAAAGAGTCCCAAACGCTGCAGCCTCTCCTCATAAGGAAGGTGCTCCAATCCTTCAATCATCCTCGTTGCCCTTCTCTGCACTTTTTCTATCTCTTCGATATCCTTTTTGAGATGTGGCGACCAGAACTGAACACAGGTGAGAAAGGTTATAGGTTATAAGGTGAGAAAGGTTAAGTTCGTCTAGGTCTTTTCTTTTTTCTTAATATATAAACATTAATTTATAAACCTGAGTTGGATTATATGCAGAAATATGAATAAGAAAGGGAAAAGAAGAAGATTCAAGTAGAAATTTTTAGTTTTCAAAGAATAAAGCTAGTAGGAAGTCAAGAAATAAAGTGTTGTAAAGGTAACATTAAGAAGTAGAAGAAAAACGAATTGAGAAGATTAGTAAGTTAGTATGTTATATAAGATAATGATGTAATGATGTTAGACGTTAGGTAGTGGAATTGCTGGTAGGCTAAGTAAGCAGGTACTGTTATTATTTGTAGTGTATGTATAGTATGTCATCGATATCTAAATATTGTATGTTAGTTTTATGTTGGTTATTTAATAAAGTTTAATTTAAAAAGAGTCTGATGCAGAGACATTGGGCCAATTAAAGGGCAGCAGCAAGGTCAAGCGCTTCTTTTGAAGAACTCTGTAGAGCAAGAGGAACTACTTGCCACTGCGTGGATTCTGATTTGGTTAACACGAAACACTCAGAGCCAAGATTTAAAATTTTTTATTGAGAAGTAAACATTTCTCGGTGATCCAAACACCTTTAGCTGATATAACTTGTATCCATCTGATTTAAAAAACCATACTGTTCAAATCACGGTTAACCATAAAATAATAGCCTATAATGGGGCGTTTCCCCACTCAGCATGATCCCCCCTATGCTACGTGCTGCTCTCAGCATAGGGGGGATCATGCTAAGTGGGGAAACGCCCCATATTAGGCTATTATTTTATGGTTAACCGTGATTTGAACAGTATGGTTTTTTAAATCAGCACGTGGCATCCCTGGCGCGCGCCTGGGCGTCCCCACGGGGTCATTAAGGCGTCCTTTGCAAGAGCGCCAGGGATGTCGCGCGCTGAGGAGGCGCAACAGAGGCAGCGTTGGGGTGACTGCGCTGTCGCCGCCCCTCTCGTGGGGAGTCCCGGGGGACCCCGCGCTACTCTCCTCAAGTAGTGCGGGGCTTAAGGTAAGTGGGGAAAGGCCCATGGTTAACTATGATAGCGTTGTCTATAGTTCTCATGAAGTAAACAAAAGCAAATAAGCTTATCTGAAGCTCAAGTTTATTACATTACACAGCACACAAACTAACTCTTCGGTATGTAGTTATCGTTTATCAGTGGATCGAGGCCGTGCTGCCTCTCTGAGGACTGAAGGTACGGATGTGCTGAACATGAAACTCATTGCATGCCCTTTCACAATGTCTTCATGGTAGCAGAAGGTGACACATCGTCCCATTGTCCTCCATAACACGCTGACCAGCCTCGGGAGGAGACATTGCCGGAACGCAGAGCTATTCTCGAGAGAAGGAGAGTACGTCGCGTGGGCGTTCTGTCTGACTGTGCATGTGCAATGGTGGAACAGGGCGAGGCTGAGGCTGAGGCTGAGCAACGGGCAGAGGAGAGGAGGGAGTCCAGGGAGAGATTTGCAGCAATAATGGGTGTCATGCAAGAGGGAAACAGGAATGTGCGTGACCTACTGGGCTTGCTAGAGCAGATAACGGCCATTGGTCGGAGAATTGTGCCTACTCAATTTTGGAGATGATGCTAGGCTTAATGAAGCGTAGGATGGCCGCAGAGGAGCATGGCCATGCTTGGGTGGAGGAGGTGGCCCCTGCTCCCACAGCGCAGCCGCTAGTCTTAGCCACAGCAACCTCCCCCTCATAAGAACATAAGAAGGAGCCTGTTGGATCAGACCAGAGTCCATCTAGTCCAGCTCTCTGCTACTCGCAGTGGCCCACCAGGTGCCTTTGGGAGCTCACCTGCAGGACGTGAAAGCAACGGCCTGCTGCTGCTGCTGCTCCTGAGCACCTGGTCTGCTAAGGCATTTGCAACCTCAGATCAAGGAGGCTCAAGATTGGTAGCCAGAGATCGACTTCTCCTCCATCAATCTGCCCAAGCCCCTTTTAAAGCTATCCAAGTTAGTGGCCACCACCACCTCCTGTGGCAGCATATTCCAAACACCAATCACACGTTGTGTGAAGAAGTGTTTCCTTTTATTAGTCCTAATTCTTCCCCCCAGCATTTTCAATGAATGTCCCCTGGTTCTAGTATTGTGAGAAAGAGAGAAACATTTCTCTCTGTCAACATTTTCTACCCCATGCATAATTTTATAGACTTCAATCCTATCCCGCCTCAGATGTCTCCTCTCCAAACTAAAGAGTCCCAAACGCTGCAGCCTCTCCTCATAAGGAAGGTGCTCCAGTCCCTCAATCATCCTCGTTGCCCTTCTCTGCACTTTTTCTATCTCTTCGATATCCTTTTTGAGATGTGGCGACCAAAACTGAACACAGGACTCCAAGTGCGGTCGCACCACGGCTTTATATAAGGGCATGACAATCCTTGCAGTTTTATTATCAATTCCTTTCCTAATTATCAGTGCAGAGGAATGGAAATACTGCTGTCGACCTATTCCGTGGTTTCAACATCCTGATTCCCGAGTCAGGCACCACACTCCCAGTGAATAACAACCACAAACCACAAGGAGCAGCAGTGGCGTAGGAAGTGTATCTAATCTGGAGGAACCGGGTTTGATTCCCCTCTCTGCCGCCTAAGCTGTGAAGGCTTCTCTGGGGAATTCAGATTAGCTTGTACACTCCCACACACGCCAGCTGGGTGACCTTGAGCTAGTCACAGCTTCTCGGAGCTCTCTCAGCCCCACCCACCTCACAGGGTGTTTGTTGTGAGGGGGGAAGGGCAAGGAGATTGTCAGCCCCTTTGAGTCTCCTGCAGGAGAGAAAGGGGGGATATAAATCCAAACTCTTCTTCTTCATCATCCCCAAATGGCCGGTGCCCCACCACCCCTGCATGCCACCCGTGAGGAATCAGAATTGGAGAATTGTGTACCGGCTACTCAGGAACGGCCATTATCCCCACGCATTCCACACATCAAGAAAAAACGTGTGCTGCAGCCACACAACCGAGCCCCTGCTGCTAAAGGTGTGTGCGTTCCAGGGGCCGTGGACAGGTCACTGGGTAAGAATAGCATGGGCAGAACCAATGTCAAGGACAGGGATGTAAGGGTTAGAAGGCGAAGGGATATCTTAGATTTGTGAGTTTGTTTTGAAAGTTGCACTTTGTAGTTTAGTTTTTGTTTTGTCTGTCAACAGTCCCTCTCCATTTCAGGTGGAGATAAGTTCTGCACAAGTTACTGTTAATAAATGTTCCAGTTCGTTGCATCCAATTGCACCGGCACCTGTCTTTTCAACACTGAAGCGGGGATTGGTGACTAGGCTAAGTGTATTCGTATAAGAATGCATATAATTGCTCAGTGCTTGGTGTTTGGAAGAATGTGCGTGGTTCATCGGAATTGTAATTCAAGCCGAGCTTCCCTGCGTGTTTGGGGGGGGGGGGAGTTACCTAAATGAACCTTGATCTATATTGTGTGCAGTGCCTCGTGCACAAGTCCATTTGACCTCTGCTTTATGTCCAGTGCCTCTAATGACAATGCTTGGACAATTCTGAACATTTCAGTGTTTTCAAACTGTTTGCTGGACGCGCACTAACTTAGGCCCTTTCCGCACTGCGGAAAGGGCACCCCTGCACCGACAGGAATTCTGCCGGTGGAGGGGTGGGGGCCGTTCGCACGGGAGCGTGCGAGCGGCCCCTGCAGAGGCCGGCATGGGAGAGGCGGCTCCGCATGGAGCTGCCTCTTCCCCGTCCCCCCCCACTCACCTCGTCGCCTTTGTCGCCCTGCTGGACTCCTAAGACCCACCCACGCTGCCCTCCGACCTCCAGGAGTCGGAGGACAGCGAGGGAGGGTCTCACCAGTCTAGTAGAACGACGCAGGATGACGAGGTGAGTGGGAGAGGGACGGGGAAAACAGCGTGTTCCCGGCGGTGCTGTTCGCACTGCGCCGGTGGGAACGCGCTGTTTTCCAAAAACCTCCCTCCAGGAGAAAGGTTTTTGGAGGCGGCCTGACGCTGCCCTGGGGGTGGTGGAGGGGAGCCAGGTCGGCGCTGCTGCCTGGCTCCCTGGGGACGGCGTTTTTGCCGTCCCCAGGGCGCCGTATATGGCCCGTGCGGAAAGGGCCTTAATCTTTAGCGAACATTTCCTCCCCATGCTATCTCATTTAAGTGTTGCAATGGGCAAGAACATTAATACAGGGAGCTGGCGAATGTGGGTGGGAACAGCATCACTCCACCCCCGCTTGCCAACAATGACAGGAATGTAATTTGCAATGAAGGACTTTTTTTATAAAACAGAAACAACCAAACAACAACCCACAGTAAACAAACAACCCAAACTCCCCAACCCACCCAAATACCCCAAATAGCTGAACATTTAGCAACCGTTTTAACCAGTCTATTCCTGCTCATCTGCCGCTGGGTCACTTATGGGCCCCAGCCGCTGTCCGCAAAACTCCATGAGGCGTTTCACCGTTGCCTCCGTGCTACGCTGTGCCTCCTCGAGCCTCTGCAGTGCTGCCTCCATCCTCTTCTGGCCTGCCTCCAGACTAGTCGCGCGCCACTGCAGGTCTCGGACTGTAATTGAAATGCAAAATGTTCAGCCTCACTGGCCATCTAACTGTTTCTCAGTCCTGCCAGTAGTCAACGCTGTACTGCATTGCATATTGGGTCTCTCGGTCAGTGTGCCACGCCAATATTCAATGCGTGTTCTCTGTCTCTGGTTAAGTAACGCTGAAATGTAACAAGAGCACATGACTGCTTTTCGGTGGCTGCATGCCTAGCACGCCATACTGTCACTGTCACTGTCCAACCAGACTATTATGGCCTGCTGCAAGTTTCAGTGCTTTCCTAATACATAGACGTGACACTGGATAACATTGGCCTACACTAATGGTCAAAATATACCAAAAAGCCAAATTGTGTGCAACGTATATAACAGGGGAACAAGACAGCGCGTCACACACTGAAGACGGAGGATCAATATATTCAATAAATGTATTTATATATATTATTATAATTGTCCAGTTACTGAATCCAACGATTGTACATCCAGTTTTTTGAAAAACAAGTAACATATTTTTTCAACAACAGAAATTCATTTTTGAGATATATAATCCATATCTTCAATATCTACTGAACGAAAATAGTTCATTTTATCAATATCTTTAGGATGATTATATTCCATATAGAAAGTACTTTCCAAACGACTCGTGCATTTTTCAGTACGTTTTCACTGTAGTCTTCCTCAGGAGAAGCAATTCTTTCAGGAAAAATTATTCATTCATTTGCCATGCACAGGTCTTTCTACAAATAAATGAACAGTATAATTTGTACATTAGATTCTAGTAATATCTAACACCATTTAAGTATTTCTAGCCTTTTTCAACATTTTTAACATTTATAACATTTTTAACATTTTTAACATTTATATTAAGTAACAATTTTACAAAATTGATTTAACAAAAACATTAATTATTATTATAGTGGGAAATGTTAGCAGTAATAATTTTCTTACTTGTCTCTCAACAGAGCTGACACACAAACCCAAATGGCTGCATACACTCTGCAAAACCTTACTAAGTATTTCTATCCTTTTAAAAACATTTTTAACATTTTAACATTTATAACATTTTTAACATTTATATTAAGTAGGAAATGTTAGCAGTAATAATTTTCTTACTTGTCTCTCAACAGAGCTGACACACAATTTGCAGACAGTATTTTCCTGGGATTCTCCCTAAGGTTTTGTAGAGTGTATGCAGCCATTTGGGTTTGTGTGTCTGCTCTGTTGAGAGACAAGTAAGAAAATTATTACTGCTAACATTTCCTACTTCATTTCATTTCATTTTAACCTTTAATGGCATATAAATTATTTCCATTTAAAAGAGAAAACTTTTAAAACATTTAAATACGGGTGTTTAAAATGCTTTCCAAGAATTTAGCCACTGCCAAGGTGATCGATGGATTACAGTCACTTAGCAGAAAGCGAGTGGCCTGGAACTGCATTTCCTACTTAATATATATGTTAAAAATGCCCCGCCCCGGAAAGCCCCCTCCACGGCCTGGCCATGCCCCCGCCTTGGTTCCACCCTGGGCGCTCCGCCCCCCTGGCCCTGTTGGCACTACACCATTGCTTTCAGAGCTGACCAAATGTCTAGCTAAGCTAAAAGTGATAACAAGCTCAGCAAAGTGAAAGCCTCTGAACTAATTCTAGGGTCCCCAGGCCAAGAAACTCTTGGCTTGTGCCAAAGGCACTCCTTGCAGTTCAAAGGCTCACAGCCCTGCCTCTCATTGGCCACAGCCACAGCAGGGAGCAGGGCCAACAACCAACGCCAGGCAAACAGACCCTCTCACTCGGCAACAAACTGGCCAGCAGCTCTGTCCTCAACTCTGCCTCCCAGCCCTGCTGACTCAGCTCTGGCAATCACACTGCCCCAGTTGGGTGACTTCAAGCCCTTCCCTCTGGCGAAGGAGAGTTCAGAGAGCCCAGCCTTCTTTGCAGGGGGGCGGGGGGTGGGGACCCAGGGGGACCGGCCTTCCCAAAAGCTGCAGTTAATGTTTATTGCCTCAGGGCTTTGGAGCTTTGGAGGAAGATAAATTCCAAAGAGTCCTCCTTGGTTAGCTCCCCGCACAGATAACATTTGCATTCTCCGGGT
The DNA here is from genome assembly GCF_021028975.2 of Sphaerodactylus townsendi. Classification (NCBI taxonomy): domain Eukaryota; kingdom Metazoa; phylum Chordata; class Lepidosauria; order Squamata; family Sphaerodactylidae; genus Sphaerodactylus; species Sphaerodactylus townsendi. The sequence goes on from NC_059441.1 coordinate 5,081,647, forward strand.
GTTTGCATGTATCTGATCCCTCTCAAAGTCCACTCCCTGTTCAAACTCTTTCCCTTTTTTTTTTGCCACCTTCTTAAGGATCAGTGGCTACATCAAAGGTTAGGCGAAGGTTGGCCACATTCTTCCTGAGCTGTTTGCATAGCCCTTCCGTTTGCTCTGCTCACACAAGCTGGTACTTCGTGCAATCCCTCTGTTTGCCCAGCATTAGACCTGTTTGCCGAAACACCTCGGAGAATCCAATAGAGGCACTGCCTGTCTAAACACGGTGTCCCATCTGTCAATCAATAACGCCAATCAGTTTCCTGATACAAACAGCAAACTCTGCCAAGCCCAATATTTGCCCAAACTTTTACTGACTCTTGGTGTTGTTTTTTAAGGCATTTGAACAGACATTTTGTGCCGAGAATGCTCTTTGCTTAATGGTTAACGCTGAGCAAATAGAATGTATAATTCCAGCTGATGGAAGGAACAGAAAACAAACAGCGTCTTTATTGTGTCACCTTTCAAAAGAAAATTTGGTGGGAGGGAAATTGCATAAACAGAGCCGTTCTTCTGTGTTAACACGCACCATTGTTATTATTTTTTTTAAAGGCAAAATTTCCATAGGATGAAGACAGCCTCCCCCCCCCCCCGCCCACTCCCTGTATGACCTTGACGTCTGAGGTTGTGTTTTGCATCCTCCAATGCATTTTCTCCAGGAAAACTGGTCCTGGCCTTCTTTCCCCCACTGCCCCCTCCAGAAAACCTGGCTTTTCTGCTTCAATCGTCGGGTTTTTCGTCGATATGTCCACGCTAATGGAACTGCAAACTATCTTCACCATTCTGCAGGAGAGTGGCTCAACCCTGAGATAAGAAAATGGTCTGTTAGGAAAATAGGATGACGTCCCTTACCTCACCAAGGCCTCCACGGTGAGCTGACCAGGGGGTCCCATGCAGTGGCGGAGCTCCCCGTGGGAGTCACGTGGGGGGCACAAAATCAACTGATCACCCCCTTCACCCCGCCCCCTCTCCCGTTGTCCCACCCCCTTTCCTGTTGTCTCCGCCCCCTCACTAATGGAACGGCAAACTATCTTTACCTTTCTTTAGGAGTGTGGCTCAACCCAGAGATAAGAAAATGGTTGATTAGTTAGGGAAAATAGGATGACGTCCCTTACCTCACCAAGGCCTCCACGGTGAGCTGCCCAGGGGGTCCCATGCAGTTGCGGAGCTCCCCGTGGGAGTCACGTGGGGGGCACAAAATCAACTGATCACCCCCTTCACCCGCCCCCCTCCCGTTGTCCCGCCCCCTTTCCCGTCATCGCCGCCCCCTCACTAATGGAACTGCAAACTATCTTTACCTTTCTTTAGGAGTGTGGCTCAACCCAGAGATAAGAAAATGGTCTATTAGGAAAATAGGATGACGTCCCTTACCTCACCAAGGCCTCCACGGTGAGCTGTCCAGGGGGTCCCATGTCGTGGTGGAGCTCCCTGTGGAAGTCACGTGGGGGGCTCAAAATTAACTGATCACCCCCTTCACCCCGCCCCCTCTCCCATTGGCCCGCCCCCTTTCCCATCGTCTCCACCCCCTCACTAATGGAACTGCAAACTATCTTTACCTTTCCGCAGGAGTGTGGCACAACCCAGAGATAAGAAAATGGTCGATTAGTTAGGAAAATAGGATGACGTCCCTTACTTCACCAAGGCCTCCACGGTGAGCTGCCCAGGGGGTCCCATGCAGTGGCGGAGCTCCACAGGGACATCCGGGGCCAAATGTCCCGGGCACTCCCCTTGGGAGTCACGTGGGGAGCACAAAATCAACTGATCACCCCCCCCGGCCCCTCTCCCGTCATCCCCGCCCCCTCACTTGTGTGGAAGGGCAGCTTCCCCAACAATTCTGACATTTCTCTCAAAAGAGGGAGGTCTGGCTATCAAAATGGGATGCCAAAAAAATGTTGCCTGGCAGTTCCCTGTTCCTCGGGGGATTCTTCGCCCTTTCTTCTTTACAGAACGCAATGAATTAAACATAAACGGAACTATTACGTGCTGCCTCTTAACGAAGTGTCCCTCCCCCCCACCCTGCAAGATTACAATACTGAAGATCCACCCGCACCACTCTTCGGGGGGCGGGGCAGGAGCAGATCTAATCAGTTCAACGCAAGCCAGATTTTCCACGGGGCACTACAGAGCTCTTGAGAAGGGAAGACGCAAAAAAAAAAAAGAGCCGGGTTGGGGGGGGGGGAAGGGGCCTTATTCAGTTCTTGACTAATGGGGACATTCTATTTGTGACCCTAAATTCAGTGGGCTGAAAAGTGGTGCTGCCCGCCTCATGCTTTCCACATTATTATTATTATTATTATTATTATTTATTATTATACAAAACAGTTACACACAGCAAGCAAGATCAATATGCTGGATTTTGTATTACATCACACGTCGGACACTTCCCAAGCATCTAGGACTGTGTGATGTATCGACGAATAATGCGTGCAGAGCCGAGTAGGGTGGCCTTTTGCAGCTGACATATGGTGATTTTGTCAGCGCCAATTGTTTTTAAGTGCCGTTCAAGATCTTTAGGCACTGCACCCAGTGTGCCGATCACCACTGGGACCACCTTTACTGGTTTGTGCCAGAGTCTTTGTAGTTCAATCCTTAAATCCTCGTATTGTGTAAGTTTTTCCAGTTGCTTCTCATCAATCCTGCTGTCACCAGGAATTGCAACATCAACTATCCACACTTTCTTTTTTTTCCACAATCGTGAGGTCAGGAGTATTGTGCTCCAAAACTTTGTCAGTCTGAATTCGGAAGTCCCAGAGTAGTTTTACGTGTTCATTTTCAGTGACCTTTTCAGGTTTGTGATTCCACCAGTTCTTTGTCACAGGCAGATGGTAGTTGTGGCACAAGTTCCAGTGAATCATCTGAGCAACAGTATTATGCCTCTGCTTGTAGTCCGTCTGCGCGATCTTCTTGCAGCAGCTAAGTATGTGATCTATTGTTTCGTCTGCTTCCTTGCAGAGTCTGCACTTGGGATCTGTAGTTGACTTTTCACTTCTGGCTTCGATGGCATTTGTTCGAATTGCTTGTTCTTGGGCTGCAAGAATCAAGCTATCAGTATCCTTTTTCAAAGTTCCATTTGTGAGCCACAAACAGGTTTTTTTCATTGTAAATTTTGACCTCAGTTTTTTCCAGGAACTGTCCATGGAGAGCCTTCTTTGCCAGTTTTCTCTTCTGCTTTGCAGTGTATTTTTACGGTATTCACTCTTTGTCTTTGCACTTTGAGCAGTTTTCTGCTGTTGACTTCCATCAATGTTGGTTCTTCACTGTTTTTCACATAATCTGCCAGTGCATGTTTCTCTTCTTCCACCGTTTGTTTCACTTGCAGAAGCCCTCTACCTCCTGATTTTCTGGGTAGGTAAAGTCTGTCAACATCACTACGCTGGTGTAATGAGTAGTGGATTGTCATCAGTTTTCTTGTTTTTCTGTCCAGATCATCCAGCTCTGCTTCGTCCAGTTCACAATTCCAGCAGTGTATCTGATGACGGGTATGGCCCAGGTGTTGATAGCCTTGATCGTATTCCCGCCCGCTTAATTTGCTCTTCAAAATTTTTCTGACCCTTTGGACATATTCTCTGCTGACCACATTTTTCACATGTCCATGCTTGATGTTGTCCAGCTGTAGTATTCCCAGGTATTTATAGGATTCAGGTTGATTGCACTTTTATGGTTTTTTCCATTAGGCATCTCTATGCCCTTACTGTCAGTAATTTTCCTTTCTTCAATGCCACTGTGGCGCATTTGTCCAAGCCGAACTCCATACTAATGTCATTGCTGAAGATTCTGACTGTGTTGGTCAGTGACTGAATTTCAGTTTCTGATTTTCCATAAAGCTTTAGATCATCCATGTACAGCAAGTGGGAGATTTTTGGTGAATTTCTTGCAGTTTGATAGCCCAGGTTTGTTTTTTGTAGAATTGTTGACAGTGGGATCATTGCAATGATGAACAACAATGGTGACAGTGAGTCACCCTGGAAAATTCCTATCTTGATGTTGACAGTTCCGTAGCTTTGGTTGCCCACGAACAACTCAGTTTTCCAGTGTTTCATTGCATTTTGAGTAAACTTGCTAATATTTTCACAAACCCCAATGACATCCAGACATTTGATGATCCAACTGTGTGGCAGTGAGTCGAATGCTTTTTTGTAATCAATTGCCTGTTCTACTGTTTCATGATTTTTCCGTATTTCTTCAAGTTCGACTTCACTGAACACCTTGTTCCTGGTTATGAATCGCCTCTGGTCAGCAAGTCTCAGTTCAATTACAGTTGAATCTGGATATTCGAGTTTCCACAGTCGGTACATCCGTTTTTGGTAGCCACGCTTTTGGGGTTCCGATTTATGGTAGCAGTTCATGACAGTTCGATTCTCTGACATTGAAAATTTCTGCCGCTTTGGTAGTTGTTTTGCTTCCAGTTGCCCTGCAGGCCCATGCCCTGGTTGCTCAGCAATGGGTCCTGGTTCCTGTAGCCCACTTGTTGACGGATGCCCAGGTTCACCAGCACCCGCCGCGGTCCTTATTATCCTGGGCGACGACCGAGCCAGTATAGACTTCTTTTGAGTTTGTTTCACCATATTTTAATGGGTTGGATGCACTTAGTCCTTCTCCTCAATTGAGACCACTCTGGCATGGTTGAACCTGCCGGTAGTTTGCACTACCGCCAGCACAGCTCTCAACATCACAGAAGCAGTTAAGCCCCCTGCCAACGACAAGGCGGCACCCGGTGGGGGGTTATTATTATTATTATTATTATTATTATTATTGTTATTATTGTTATTATTGTTATTATTGTTATTGTTATTGTTATTGTTATTGTTGTTGTTGTTGTTGTTATTATTATTATTATTATATTGATACAAAAACAGTTATACACAGCAAACAAGATCAATATGCTGGATTTTGTATTACATCACACGTCGGACACTTCCCAAGCATCTAGGACTGTGTGATGTATTGACGAATAATGCGTGCAGAACCGAGTAGCTGAATAATGCGTGCAGAGCCGAGCAGAGCCTTTTGCAGCTGACATATGGTGATTTTGTCAGCGCCGATTGTTTTTAAGTGCCGTCCAAGGTCTTTAGGCACTGCACCCAGTGTGCCGATCACCACTGGGACCATCTTTACTGGTTGTTGTTGTTGTTGTTGTTGTTGTTGTTGTTGTTGTTGTTGTTGTTGTTGTTATTGGATTTATATACCGCCCTCCCCCGAAGGGCTCAGGGCAGTGTACAAAAGGAACATAAACAGACATGACATAAATTAAAACTAATACAAATCTAATATAAGCTCTGTGTCATTACTAGACCATTAAAACAGCATTATAGCATTACAGTGTACAAAACCAGCATCCGAGAACTAAAACTAAACCCTCCCGGGGGACCCAAGAGGTCCCTCACTAAAATGGGCCACGTAGTTAAAAGACAAAGGGGAAGGGGGTAGGAGGCAGGGGGCACCCTCAGCAGCCACCCCCCCCGAAAGCCCGGCGGAACAGCTCAGTCTTACAGGCCCTGCAGAACTCACCAAGATCCTGCAGGGCCAGGACAGATGGAGGGAGGCTGTTCCACCAGGCAGGCGCCAGGGCCATAAAAGGGCCTTGTGCCCCAGAAGGCAGTGCGGCAGCCTCCCAAGAATCGGGACAATTTGCAGAACCCGCGGGATGCGGGACAAATTGTTTAAAGGCCATAAAAGCCCTGGCCCTAGTGCAGGCCAGCCTAAGGTGACCAGATGGTCACCTTTGTGATCCGGGACGGGGAAGCAGCCGCGCGTGCAGCTGCAGAAGTGCACTGCCTTCTGGGGCTTGCCATTTGCCGCCCTTTTACAGGGCGGCAAACGGTAAGCCCCAGAAGGCAGTGCGCTTCTGCGGCCAGGCGCACGGGAGGCTGCCGCACTGCCTTGTGCCCCAGAAGGCAAAAGTCTTGGCAGCCTCCCAAGAATCGACAGGATGTTTGCAGAACTCAAGGGACGCGGGACAAATTCATTTTGAAAGTATGCGTGAAACAGTCCCGCCAAAAGCGGGACGTCTGGTCAGCCTAGGCCAGCCACATCATAAAGGGGTCAGGAACAACCAGCAGATTGGCCTCTGCTGAGCGCAGAGACCGAGCTGGGACATGCAGGGTAAGATGGTCCCGAAGGTACGAAGGTCCCAAGCCACGTAAGGCCTCAAAGGTTAGCACCAACACCTTGAAGGTGACTCGGAACTCAACTGGAAGCCACGTGGCCCCTGCTGGCACAGGCCGACCTGCCCCCACTTCCCAGCTGAAGTTCCACCAGCCAGCTGAAGGGGGAGAAAAGTCCTATGGCTGAGCTGTGCCCTGGCTGCTCTGGGGTGGCCCAGGGAGGCCTTGGTGTTGCACGTGGGGGCACGGCTCGATGGCAACGGGCACCCAGCCTCCTCTGGCCACAGAATCGTGGCTTCGCAGCCAACATGAGATCTGAACTGGGGGGTTTCATTCAGTATCTCATTTCATTTGGACGCGGCCTCTAACCCAAAAGAAGACCCAAAGCAGCTTACGGGGCTCTCCTCTCCTCCATTTGATCCTCACAACAACCCTTTGAGGTCAGTGCCCAGCCCCAGGTTACCTCGTGAGCTTCCGTGGCACAAGTGGGTATTAGACCTTGGCTCTCCCAGAGACTAGTGTGCCACTCTTAACCACACTGACTTTCTACACCACGCTGGCTTTGTGGTTACTTGCTGGGCCACCTGCTCTTCCAGTTAGTAGGCCGAGCACATGGAGCCCTCCCTGTACATTTCAGGGTAAAGAAAATCTCTTGCAGGGCTGGGGTGGGGGGTGGGGGGGAGAGGGGCCAAAGCACTCCACACCAGGGCTCTGATCTGGCTGAAAGAAGTCCAGCAGTGCAGCAGTGGCGTAGCGGTTAAGAGCAGGTGTACTCTAATCTGGAGGAACAGGGTTTGATTCCCAGCTCTGCCGCCTGAGCTGTGGAGGCTTATCTGGGGAATTCAGATTAGCCTGTGCACTCCCACACACGCCAGCTGGGTGACCTTGGGCTAGTCACAGCTTCTCGGAGCTCTCTTAGCCACACCCACCTCACAGGGTGTTTGTTGTGAGGGGGGAAGGGCAAGAAGATTGTCAGCCCCTTTGAGTCTCCTTACAGGAGAGAAAGGGGGGATATAAATCCAAACTCCTCCTCCTCCTCCTCCTCCTCCTCCTCCTCCTCTCCTTCTCCTTCTCCTCCTTCTCCTTCTCCTTCTCCTCCTCCTCATCATCAAGAGCCCCTTGGGAATTGGGCGGTCTATAAATAAATAGATAGATAGATAGATAGATAGATAGATAGATAGATAGATAGATAGATAGATAGATAGATAGATAGATAGATAGATAGATAGATAGATAGATAGATAGATAGATAGATAGATAGATAGATAGATAGATAGATAGATAGATAAAAATCACCATCATGCCTTTTTGGATGGCTACTGAAAAAGCAACAAGTCCTAGCCTGGGCACTCCCATACATGTCAGCTGAGTGACCTTGGGCTAGTCACAGTTCTTTGGAGCTCTCTCAGCCCCACCCACCTCACAGGGTGTTTGTTGTGAGGGGGGGAAAGGGAAAGGAGTTTGTAAGCCCCTCTGAGTCTCCTTGCAGGAGAGAAAGGGGGGATATAAATCCAACTCTTCTTCTTCCTCCCGGCTGCTGCCTGGATGCAGGGAAAGCGACTTGGGCAAAAGAAACGCCAACTTGCCTTGTGTCCAAACATGTCGCATAGTTTAGACCTGAGTCATGGCCGGGGGGCGGGGGGGGGGGGCTCTGCTGGGATGTAGCCGCCCACGTCAAGAATGCCTTTGCCTGGCTCAGGGAACAGTCCTGACTGTGTCTCCCCACTGGTCTCCAAAGGGGAGTTGATCAGGTCTCACTCTGCAGCGATAGCTCATGGTCGGGTGAGGAATGCGAGGGGCCGATCCGCCTCGCCAGAGGCTCACAGATGAGAGGATGCTTCCTGCGGTCTCCAGAGGCCAAGAGCCCTGCCCAGCCTGACTCTGCTCTTCCTCCTGCTCCACGTTCCCCTGCCGCTGCTTGTAGCACCAGATCCCTGCAGGCAGGTGAGCCCCACCCTTGGCTCCCACGAGGGCTGCATCTGCCTAGGATTGGCCCGTGAGTCTCCCAACAGCTCTCTGCAACCAGACCTGGGCCAGGACTTCAAGCAGGGGCTTCCAAACGCCCAGTGATTGCACACTGGAGCTACCTGGGTTTCGTCGTCCGCTCTGGGTTTCCACGGGCACCATTCGCTGATGTCACAATTCAAAAATTCAAACAGGAGGTGGCACTAGAGGAAAGCGAATGGGCTCAAGTCCCTGTTTCGCCCCCTTCTCCCAGAGTTGGGTTCTTGGTTGAAAGACTCTCTTCCATAGAGCCCGTTTCTGAATGGCCTCGTTGGAAATTTGTGTGTGTGGACTCCCAACGGCAAAAAAGAAGGCTTAATTCCCCCCCCCCCCCATATCCTCTGTCAGGATTTAAAAAATGGCTGACAGACAAACAAGATGGCTGAAGGTATGTTCAGCTTCTCAGCTTGCTAGCAAGAAAGCACTCATAGGGAAGTTAGTTGAGAAGTCCATTAATTGGTGGCGGATCTTTGGCACTCCAGATGTTATGGGATCTAGCAATTGCCATCAGTCTCCTCGCCAGCATGGGCCAATTCCGAATTAGCCATGCTGGTAGACAATGAAATATGTAGCCTATAACATCTGAGGCCAAAGTCTCGTCACCACTCCCTCAGATTATGAAAAGTTCAAGTGACAGTTAGGCTTCAGTAGAAAAGTAAGAAGTGTAAACTTTGAAGTGATTGGTACAAAGTTGCTGAGGCAGGATAATGTGTCCAATGCATGAGCCTGAGTCTGAACTGGAGTTGGGAACCTTTATATGTTACCTCCCTCTCTGCATATTTTGTCTTCTGTAATGAGCTGTCTGTAGAGAAAGCTGTGTGCTGCATATAGATTAGAAGTGTTCTGTATAGTTATATTAGTTTATATAGGTAGTCTTGTATAGTTATATTAGTTTATATAGGTAGTAGATAATAAAACTGCAAGGATTGTCATGCCCTTATATAAAGCAGTGGTGCGACCGCACTTGGAGTCCTGTGTTCAAAGGTTCTGGGTCAGCTTACATCTCAAAAAAAAAAGGGATACTCAAAGGAGAGATAGAAGAAGTGCAGAGAAGGACGCGAGGATGATTGAGGATTTGGAGCACCCAACGCTTTCCTTATGAGGGAGAGGCTGCAGCGTTTGGGACTCTTTAGTTTGGAGAGGGGGAGACATCTGAGGGGATATGGGATTGAAGTCTATACAAATTATGCATGGGGTAGAAAGTATTGACAGAGAGAGAAATGTTTTACCTCTTTCTCCTGAAAATAATACTAGAACCAGGGGCAGCCATTGAAAGAAATGCTGGAAGGAAGAATTAGGACTGTAAAGGAAAGCACTTCTCATCACCCACAACGTGTGATTGGTGTTTAAGGAATAGTGCCGCCACGGTGGTGATGGCCACGCAACTGGATGGCAGCTTCCGAAGGGCAGGGCGGATTTTAAGCCGGAGAGAGTTCGATTTATGGATCGCGAAACCCGCGATAATTCTTGCAGTCTGAGATTGCAATACGCCTTAGCTGCGTCCAGGGTGCTCGGAGCAACGGCGGCATAGGCCAACCGTGCTTTCACATCCTAGAATGAGCTCCCCAAAGGCAATCTTTGGTGGGCCATTTTCAGTAGCGGCAGAGGCGGATAAGGCGGACTCTGGTCTGATCAAGCTGGCTTGTTCTTATGTTCTTATGTTCTTAGTCTTGTATATCCTTGCAACTTATTAAGTAAAGGCCTTCCTATGGAAAGAAGAACATGTGTGAATGTTTATTTCCATAAGTGAAGAAGGTTCCTGCGTGTGCAAGTGGACTACACCATTCTCTCCTTGCCACGAGCACTACTGCTGCACTAAAATACCGCTGCCAACATCCTCTACCTCCTGATTCCGCCAAACAATCTATTAGCATTTTCAGCTGTTCCAATTGTTCCAAATTCTGACAGTCAAAACGAGGCTACGGCAAGAAGCGGTTTGTACCAGAGGCTCTGAAAACCCCCAACCTGAGTTTATCACGGGCCAACCCAGCTGGTCCTTGCTTGTTACCGCCACAGGAAAATAACAAAATATTTTCCTGAAGTCAGGTTGCCTGGCTACACTGGCTCCATGCCCGGACGCAGAGACTTGTGTGGTTCAGAAGCCTCCATAAGGTTCACAGAGAACACATATGTATGTTTGTGCCAATGCGATACGTTTTCCCTCTTGTTTATGTGTTCCATGGATACAGTAAAGAGCGCTAGAGAAGCTGAAATCGTGTGATATGCCTGCTATTTAAGTTGGCGGTTCAATAAGGTTCTTCAGTTAGTTGAAGGTTTTGTTATCGTTAGATTTAAGAAAGCCATGCCAATAAGTATCTGTAAAGTCTTGCCTCATAGAAAATTATGTAGTACTGCGTGTTTTATCCTTTAAGGTTTTCCCACTAGAACGCGGAGTTTAGAAATGTTATTTTTGAAATTTGTGTCTGATGGCCAAAGCAGTGGCCAGAAAGGTTGATATTAAGGGACAAGGAAGTTAGCCCTGGAATCCAGTTTGGACCAACACCCAGGTAATCCCATCTTCAACAACAAAAGGGCCTTTTGACTAACAAAGGATGGACTCAGGGTGTGGAAGATGTCGCCCTGTTTTGCTATTGGACTGTGTGAAGTTTTACTCTCAGGATCCAGAAGCTCATTGGACTGGTCACATCCTTACTTTCTGGATCCAAGAATTCACTGGATCATTTAAACTTGTCTCTGTCTCACACTCACAAGGAACCACCTCAGGCAAGAAGGTGCAAGCTTTCCTTCTGGGATTTGATCTCATCAGCATGTGCAAAGGGATTGTTTTCTCCCTTTGGCGTTCTAGGATATTTTCTCTGTATTAGATGGAAGGAGACCCGCCCCCTTCCTGGTTTTTGCACTATGGGGGTGGGACTGCCCTACACCCCTTTCTGGGTTACTGGGGAAAGGTATCAAATGGGCTGATGCACAGCCATGTGAGCTGTGCCAGGAAATCTTTGCTGAGCTGTGCCAGGAAATCACTTGCCAATAAAGAACCTCCCTTCTTGAAGAACATCGGCTTCCTGCGCCTCATGAAGTTGCTGAGCTGAAATCACTTACTGTTACCTGGCAAATCGCGGTAACATGCTGAGAAGTCAGTCCTCCTGAATCCTGGCCTTGTCTCTGATTGCAGTTTATTTGTGGCTTAAAACATTTTTATCCCACCTTTCCATTTCAGCTAAAAGAGAGCTTTCGAAAAGAGCAGATGCAAGAAAGACCCACACATGTTCAGACCTGAAAGGGCAGCAGCCCCATAGAACGGGGAAAGACATCCCCCGGACACGTGGCAGCCTGGTTGTTTGGAGGAAAATACCCTTTGGTTGAGGAGGTAGGAGCCTATTTTAGCAACGGGTAATCGAATTAAAATAAATATGAAAGCTCAAAAGCTCAAGCCTGCCGCATATACAGAATAAAAAGCAGAGATCTTTGATAAATTGGCAATGGGAGCGAAGACAATAATCCAGGGAGCCACACCTAAAATGGCGGTGTGTTCTCACTTTTATAGTATTAGTGACAAGCTACAATAAAATGGCAGCAAAGAATACACCCCAAAATGCCCACATCATCAATCAATCACACAAAAGGTGGAGATTTCCCCTGTTCCCACAGCCCTTTGGGGTTGTCCAAGATCCTTATTGGAAGGTGTCATTATTTCACTCTTTGACGTTACGCAGACTAAAACCCCTTGTTCCTCTTATCATGTATGTTTCAAGTTGCCCTATTTCTCAGACAAGGAGCCTGAGCTTTCCCATAGACCTTCCTATTGTCTCAGAAAAGGGCAACTTTTTAAGGTATCTTTTGGGTACAGCAGGGTCTCAAAAACAGTTTGCCCATTTTGCATAATTGTGAACAAAGGGGCATTTTTGGAGTTATTATGCTAAGCTAGCAATAGAAAAGAATAGGTTTAAGGCCTGCATGATTTCTTTGGTCAAGTCAGCTGCATGATGGTTGCCATCTCTCCATTATAGGAAAAATAATGGAGGGAAAGAAGAAATAACCTTTCTTGTTGAATCCAAAACCCTTTTCTCTGTCTCTCTCTGACTTTCTACCACTTGCTCTGACTTTCTCTTTCTTCTGCGCCTACAGCCCTGGCAAAGAGAAAAAACACACTGCTATTTTTACTTTTAGTTTATATCATTGTGTGTGTCTGTGTCTGTGATTGGATGGGAAAGTGGCTGATGTAAAACACGCACAAGCAGAAAAAGCGGAAGGCTGCCAGGAACAAAGCGCAATCCTTCGAATACTTACTTCTATATTAGGACCAGCCTAAATGACAGGAAACAGCGTGAGCTTTTGAACTCGACAGAACTCTTCATCAGGCTGCACGTTACAGAATAAAGGGGGAGGGAGGGAGGGAGGAGAAGATATTTCAGATCATAATTTTTAAGGTTTGTCCTTACAATTGTCATGGGTTGTCATGTGCTTAATGTTGGTGAGCACATACGCTGATGGCACGCTGGTTTCTGTGAGCAAAAGTGGCCCAGTTGTGCCCCTCTGCTGAAATGACAAAGGCCAGCGCTGGTCTTGGAAATGGGCAGTGTAACAGTCTGCAGATTGATCAGTGGATGTTTGCATGTTCATCCAAAGAAGTTTCAGGGGAAGTGTCGAATGGGGTGTTTCCGACCTGGATAGCCCAGGCTCACCCAATCTCAACAGACCGTGGAAGCTAAGTAGGATCAACCTTGGCTGGTATTTGGATTGGAGACCACCAAGGGAGTCCATGGTCACAGTGCAGGCGCAGCCCATGGCAAACAACTCCTGCTCTTCTCTTGGCTTGACCGGTTGGCCCAGCCCAGCCTGACCTCCTTGCCAGATCTCAGAAGCTAAGCAAGGTCAGCCCTGGTTGGCACTGGCGTACCTGCCTAGGGACAGGGGGTACCCTATGTCCCCGGGCGCCCCCATTTGGTCACATGGGGGGGCGCCACCATTTCAGGGTCGTTTGTGTGTTTTTAACATTTTTAAGGGGTTTTTACGTTTTGGCCTGCAGGGGGCGCACTTTTAAGGCTAGCGGCACCTAAATTTCAGGGGACCATCCAGAGACTGTCCTGATGATACCACCCAAGTTTGGTGATGTTTGGTTCAGGGGAAGCAAAGTTATGGACCCCCAAAGGGGGTGCCCCCATCCCCATTGTTTTCAATGGGAGCTAACAGGAGATGGGGGCTACCCATTTGAGGGACCATAACTTTGGTCCCCCTGAACCTAACTTCACCAAACTTGGGTGGCATCATAAGAATAGTTACCAGATGATACCCTGAAATTTTGGTGTCACTAGCTTTAAAAATACATCCTTTGGTTGGTACCTGGATGGGAGATTATTACCCAGGAAGTCCAGGGTTGCTTCGCAGAGGTGGGTAATGACAAACCACCTCTGTATGTCTTGTGCTCTGACCTGTACAGCCCCGTCTCATCAAGTCTTGGAATCCAAGCAGGACTGGCCTTGCTTAGTACTTGGGTGAGAGGTCACTGAGGAAGTCCAGGGTTGCTATGCAGAGGCAGGCTATGGCAAACCACCTCCGTTGTCTCTTGCCTTGGCAACCCCAAGAGGGACCGCCATAACTCAGCTGTGACTTGAGGGCACCTGATACACCCAGTGGTGGGATCCAAAAATTTTAGTAACAGGTTCCCATGGTGGTGGGATTCAAACAGTGGCGTAGCGCCAGCGGGGCTGGGCGGGGCACGACGGGGGCGTGGCTGGGCATTCCGGGGGTGGGGCATTAATAATTTCTCTGTTACTGTAAAAAAATCTTACTGTAAAAAAAGTTCCTAATTTCCAGCTGGTATCTTTCTGTCCATGATTTAAACCCATTATACCCTGTTTCCCTGAATATAAGACATCCCCTGAAAATAAGACGTACTAGAGGTTTTGCTGAAGTGCGAAATATAAGGCATCCCCCGAAAGTAAGACGTAGCAAAGTTTTTGTTTGGAAGCATGCCCGACGAACAGAACACAGGAAAATAAGACATCCCCTGAAAATAAGACATAGCGCATCTTTGGGAGCAAAAATTAATATGACACTGTCTTATTTTCGGGGAAACACGGTAGCAAGTCCTATCGTCTACTGCCAACAGAAACAACGACTTTTCCTCTAATTGACTGCCTGTCAAATACTTAATACTTTCAAATACTTGATTTTGTTTCTAGAAATCAAAAGAAGGAGACTTTCCTTAAACAAGGAACTTTACCCTATTTCTGAAACATGTTTTTAAAACAGCCCAACAGGGAGAATTATCCCGTTTTCTACCTTCGCTAACCAGCCACATAGGAAACAACAGGACTTTATGATTTTTGGACCTAATGGGATTTCTAATGGAAAAGCAGACCCAATTAGTAACCCCCTCTCGGCACACACAAATAATTAGTAACCCACTCTCGGGAACTGGTGAGAACCTGCTGGATCCCACCTCTGGATATACCCATCCAGTGGGTCCCGCAGGGCTCTCTGCCTTCTGCCGGCACCCTCTGACGTTTTTGCCAGCGATGACTGGGCAGAGGCATCAGGCTCAGATGATTTTAAGAAGGGACGGCTTGTGCTGGAGAAGGACGGAATGGCATTCAGATCGGCCCTTGCAAGGCTGAAAACGGGGCTGAGATGCTGAACATGCAGTCGGTCAGGCGGGACCGACGCCGGCTTCTGTGTTTAGGCAAAAAGGAATCAAATGCACAGGTGAAGTCGTTACGGGCGACGCATGGAACAGACGAGACACAGCGATATCATCCGGTGGAGAGAAGCCAGTGGCGATATAGCATGATCCGTGGATCTGGCTACTCTGCCGAGCTGGCGGTCCCTGGCACCTTTTATTAGGGTTTTTGGGAAGGCGGGAGAGCGGGAGAATGTTGCACAATACATGACTCATGGGGGCTGCGTGCGTGCGGGAGGAAACGTTCCCGTCTGGGCCTAATCCATACCTGGGGGTATGCACCTTTTGTCCCTTTGTCCGGGGCATCTTGTGACCCGTGAGTCATGGGGTCTTGTGACAGGTGAACGTGTGCGCCCAGAAGGCAACAGATGGCGCAGGCATTCCTGTGCTCTGTCTGAAGCTCTGCTGGGTTCGCTGGCTCACCCCTACCCACAGGGGTCCCCCATGCTTTCTTGGACAGGTCATTGGGGTAGACTTGGATCAGATTCAGATTCATGGGGTTTGTAGTCTTTGTGGCCTAAAACATCCTCTTGTATTCAGTGTGTTGAGGACGGGGGTGGGGGTATTTCTTTCTTGCACTGGGTTTGCCTGCTGATGTTGCAAACACAGCTGGAAAACATTGGTGAACAGGCAAATGCCTTCGATCCGACCCGGTATTCCCTTGTGAGCAGCTGGATCAGTGTGTCAAGAAGGTCCTCTCGATGCAGCTGTTTTCCGCAGCCAGTGAGGAGGGGGACAAAACCAAACTGACCCCCTCCCCACTGTTGATTCTGTCCCCTTCTACCCCACCCACCACTCTGTTCTGCTCTGCCCCACCTCCATCCCACAAGCTGTGGCGGGCACCAGCCCACACTGCGTGGAAGTGCCTCTCCCCATATTGCCCCGGTAGGCCCCTCCGCTCCTCAGAGGAGGACCTACTCGTGATCCCTGGCCCCAAAATGATCAGGCTGGCATCGACGAGGGGCAGGGCCTTTTCGGCCCTGGCCCCTACCTGGTGGAACAGGCTCCCTAGGGAGATCAGGGCCCTGCGGGACTTACAGAGTTTCCACAGGGCTTGCAAGACGGACCTGTTCCGCCAGGCGTTTGGCCAGCCTGGTTAAAAATACATCTACCGTGTCATCTGGCCTCCCATGGGCACAAGGGGGGGGGGTTTAGCCAGATGCCATCCACATTTTTAAATGGGTTCTGTTTTTATGTAATTGATATTTAAATTATGTTTTAATGTTTGTTTTGACCTGTTGTGAACCGCCCTGAGCCCTCAGGGGGGAGGGCGGTATATAAAACTAATAATAAATAAATAAATAAAAAGTCAGCACTCAAGACAAGGAGCTGGCACACGGAGGAGACACACCTCCGCTCTCCTCTGCCCTTTTGCTGAGCTTCGTCTGGCCTCTGGGCGAGGCGGACACTTGGCGCAGGCAAAGTGTATGGCCTGCCAGGATGGACCCGTTCGTGCCAGCCAGGTTGTTTCCGGGAGGCCGCTGTGATTTTGCCATCTCCCTGTTTCCACAAGTGCTTGTGGAAGGGCACAGGATGGGACGCTTTTGCTCTTCTTGGGTGCCAGCAACCGAGCTCCGCTTCGTGAAGGATGCCGCAGTGGCAGGGGGGTGTCTGGCGCCTTTCCCCAGCCCTGGTCAGAGGGGCGTAAGAACATAAGAACAAGCCAGCTGGATCAGACCAGGAGGAGGGGCAGGGGGAGGGGCAGCTCCCTTGGAACCTCGAACAGAGCCAGAGGTGGGATCCGGCAGGTTCTCCTGGGATTTCGAGAGTGGGTTACTCGTGTATTTTGACGTGTGCCGAGAGGGGGTTACTAATGGATGATTTTGCCCCGCGATTTTTGCCTTAGTTACGCCCCTCCTCTCAGCAGTAGCGCGCAGAACTGGAAGCAGTCTAGCAGGAGGTGCACTGGCGTGTGTGGCAGTCTGCGCCTGCGTGCATTCGTTTCCTGCCCAAGGACCGGTGCAGCGACTGCGTCCTTGCGACAGCTCCGCCCAAGAATGCCCCGCCCCTGGAATGCCTGGCCACGCCCCGTCGTGCCCCGCCCAGCCCCATTGGCGCTATGCCACAGTTTGAATCCCACCACCAGGGGAACCTGTTACTAAAATTTTTGGATCCCACCACTGCAGCAAACCCAGCGACTCAAGCAGGCTCTGTGTGTGTGTGTGTGTGTGTAGATCTGCACCTGTGGGCATGAGTGCAGTGGTAGGAAATGCAGCCTTAACAGAGTGCAGAAGGGCGGTTTGCCCCCAGCCCCACAAAACCTGATGCCAGCCGTGCCTAGACACAAGGCCTCTTCCCCGCCAGTCGCCAGGGTCCCCTGCCTCGGCCGTCTCCATTGCCGACTGTTTACATTGCGCAGGCACACGAGAACTTGGCTTGTTTGAACGAGAGGGCAGAGGCAGCGCCTGCGTTAAACTCAACAGCTGCACTTGACCCCCGCCTGCCCCCCCCATCCCTCCCTCCCCGGTTCCACGGCGGCCTTGGCCTGCGTTAGGCTGATGGATGGCTTTTCTCATTGTGCTCAGTGTGATCACAGCGCTGTTCTAATGCTAGTCAAACATCATTGTGAACAGCCGAGCTCCGTGGTCGTCTTGTCGGGCGGGAGAGTCAATATTAACCGAGCAAACAATGCAGACAAGGTGTTGCTATTTGCGTAGCTACGAGGGTTGGTGTGTTCTGCCACCTCTGAACGGGGCACTTGGAAATGCTTTAAAAAGGAAAGCACGAGGCGGCGGCCGGGCCCCTCCACCCACTGAATCCGGCCTGCAGAGCTTAGGTTTTTTTCCAGGATGATAGCGGAGCCAGAAGTGAATTTATTCCACTTCTGGACTTTGTTCTGAATCAAGATTAAACAATGTTTTATTTCTGTATTAGGTAGGTAGAAGCCAACTGTATTAGATAGAAAATAGGATTTATAGTTATCTTTTGCATCCTCTGTATTTGCGTCTGCGTGGAACCTCCTTGGCTCAAGGCAGGAATCCACCCCTGCTCCACCTGAGCCTGCCCCTTTCACTTGTAAAACTCTCAATGGTCGCTGACAAAGGGGACCCCGGAAGAAACACCTAACTCTACCTAATCTCGCCTGCCTGCAGATAAGGGGGCCATGGTCATCAAGTTTTGTTCCTGAACCCCTGGCTTCCAAGGAATAGCTTTGTGAACAGCACCAGCCAGTGGACACGTCATCGCCTCGCCTTACTCTAGCCGCGAAATCCAAGAAGGGGCTGCCCATCGAACTCTGATTGGTCCCCATATATTGCCAATTCATTATTGGTCACTTTGTATTTTGTTAATGAATGGTGGTGGGCTGTCCTGGACTCCCCCGGACTCCCGGCGGGAGAAAGGGCTTTTAAGGTCTTGTAAAGCTGCTAGGCAGCTGCCGTTGCCGTGGTGTGGAGGTGCTGACACGTAGGTCAGCATCTCAATAAAACCTTCTTTTATTCACTATACCCACTATGTCGGGTCCCGTTTGTGTTCCCCTGCGCTGCCGAGAGCTGGGTGGTCTGGTGCTATTAAAAGTTACCAGGCAGCGCGGTAACAAGGATATGTTTTCAAGCTCTGGATTTATTACCACCCTTTTTAGACACCGCTTTGTACCTACAGCCTGGGCAGCTTGGCACAAAGGGGGGGGGGATTGAAAAGCATCCTTTTCTTGGGACGTTGTGGGGTTTCCGGGCTGCATGGCCGTGTTCCAGTAGCATTTTCTCCTGACATCTGGATGCAGGCGAAACGTCAGGAGAAAATGCTACAGGAACACGGCCAAACAGCCCGGAAACCCCACAACACCTCAGTGATTCCAGCCATGAAAGCCTTCGACAATCCACCCTTTTCTTTTCCATCACTTGCATACTCCGTTCTGCTGTGCCTCACGAGCAACCGCTATGTTCCCATCCTCAGGGGCCTACATAAGAACATTAGAACAAGCCAGCTGGATCAGACCAGAGTCCATCTAGTCCAGCTCTCTGCTACTCGCAGTGGCCCACCAGGTGCCTTTGGGAGCTCACCTGCAGGAGTGAAAGCAATGGCCTTCTGCTGCTGTTGCTCCCGAGCACCTGGTCTGCTAAGGCATTTGCAATCTGAGATCAAGGAGGATCAAGATTGGTAGCCATAGATCGACTTCTCCTCCATCAATCTGTCCAAGCCCCCTTTAAAGCTATCCAGGTGAGTGGCCATCACCACCTCCTGTGGCAGCAGATTCCAAACACCGATCACACGTTGCGTGAAGAAGTGTTTCCTTTTATTAGTCCTAATTCTTCCCCCTCCCAGCATTTTCAATGGGTGCCCCCTGGTTCTAGTATTGTGAGAAAGAGAGAAAAATTTCTCTCTGTCCACATTTTCTACCCCAAGCATAATTTTATAGACTTCAATCTTCAATCTACCTTCAACTCTGCCCTCTTGCACCCCTGGCTCAACTTCTCAAACCATTTTTTTGTATCAAGGCACAGGCACACACTTGACAATATTTAGCCAACAAAGAATCTGCGCCGATCCTGCCAGAAATTTGACACCAGCTTCTCTTGAGGTCAGAGGAAGGGGTGCTCGGCATCAGAGACGTGCTTTGGTCAGAAATGTGGCTTCCGGTGCCCTTGTGGGTGCGTCTTCTAACTAGGTAGGTCCCTTTTAAGGGGGGGGGAGGGAAAAAGTGGTGCTTATTGTTATATTTTGGTTTACATTTTTTTTACTATTATTGTAAATCTCAGTGAATGATGAGGGGCTGTGGCTCAGTGGCAGAAGATCCTGGTTCGATTCCTGGCGTCTCCAGTTAAAAAAGGACCAGGTTATGAGAAAGGGTTAATTAATCAATGAATAGTGCTCTGGCGACTGCCCAGCCTATATTCCTAAAATGACTTCCGCCCTTTGCTGTCATGCCCCGGGAGACAGGGAGCCAGCGGGTTCAGGGTCTGCTTGAAGAAGAAGAAGAAGAAGAAGAAGAAGAAGAAGAAGAAGAAGAAGAAGAAGAAGAAGAAGAAGAAGAAGAAGAAGAAGAAGAAGAAGAAGAAGAAGAAGAAGAAGAAGAAGAAGAAGAAGAAGAAGAAGAAGAAGAAGAAGAAGAAGAAGAAGAAGAAGAAGAGTTTGGATTTATATCCCCCCTTTCTCTCCTGCAGGAGACTCAAAGGGGCTGACAATCTCCTTGCCCTTCCCCCCTCACAACAAACACCCTGTGAGGTAGGTGGGGCTGAGAGAGCTCCGAGAAGCTGTGACTAGCCCAAGGTCACCCAGCTGGCGTGTGTGGGAGTGCACAGGCTAATCTGAATTCCCCAGATCAGCCTCCACAGCTCAAGCGGCAGAGCTGGGAATCAAACCCGGTTCCTCCAGATTAGATACACGAGCTCTTAACCTCCTACGCCACTGCTGCTCCTTTTTTTGAGTTTTTTTCTCAATACGATTTGGCATCCCTGACTCCACCCATTTACCTTATATACTCGCATATATGTCTACTTTTTCAGCACATTTTTTGTGCTGAAAAAAGCCCCCCTCGACTTATACGCGAGTGAACAGCTGAGCTTGCAGACCTGCAATAAAGACTTGCTTTGGGGCAGCGGCTGCCATCACCACGCAAGCATCTTCACTGTGTCATGATAGGCTATCCGTGTTGAAGGAGAACCTGCAGGGACTTTTTAAAAGGGGGATCTTGTTGAGCATCTTCCCTGCGAAACTCTGAAGAGATCCTGTCTGTGAGAGTTATATATTCCACTTCAGAACTTTTAAAGTTACTGCTGATACCAGACTGTTTTTCTTTGAAATAAATATTCAAAAACATTTTTATTGGTATCAATTTTTATTTTTGAAATTTACCAGTAGCTGCTGCATTTCCCACCCTGGTCTTATACTCGAGTCAATAAGTTTTCCCAGTTTTTTGTGGTAAAATTAGGTGCCTTGACTTATATTCAGGTCGACTTATAGACGAGTATATCCCCCTTTCTCTCCTGTAGGAGACTCAAGGGGGCTTACAAACTCCTTTCCCTTCTCCCCTCACACCAAACACCCTGTGAGGTAGGTGAGGCTGAGAGAGCTCCGTAGAGCTGTGACTAGCCCAAGGTCACCCAGCTGGCGTGTGTGGGAGTGCACAGGCTAATCTGAATTCCCCAGATAAGCCTCCACAGCTCAAGCGGCAGAGCAGGAATCAAACCCGGTTCCTCCAGATTAGAACGCACCTGCTCTTAACCACTACACCACTGCTGCTCCTTTTTTTGAGCGTCCCTGATTCCACCCATGTGACTTCATGCAACAGCCGTTGCTCTTCAGTCCTGCTGTAGCATTCGGAGGGGCTGTTGCGATTCTCGCCCGTGCCGCTGCCTGCCTCTCACTGTCTGGGGCCCTGCCACCGATGAAGCTCATTTGCGGCGCCGTCAGGGCAGGAGGTGATCGCTGCTTTGGAATAATGAAGCTCGTGTGACAAATGTCAGCGCATTCATTTTATTTATCTGGAGTGGGCGACTGGAAAGCAGCCGTGGGGGGGAAAATAATTATTTTGCTCCTGGGTCCGTGGGATTGCTTATCAGGAGACATCTCCGAGATGCCTTCCCTCGGCACCAGAGGAAAGCAGGATGGGAAATGCATGAGCCGGTGCATAAATACGAACATAATTTCTGAAAAATGGAATTAATGAGGCAGCAAGGCAGTTTTAATGAGTCGGAGGCCTGCTGTAAATGTCACTGCGCCGACATCTTCATTGTAAATTGCTGTGCATTTTTTGGGAAACCTTGTCAAGACGAAGAGGGGGTGGGGTGCAAAATCACAAGCAGGTACAGCCTTTCCATGTGGCAAGGTGGGGGTTTCAGTTGGACCACGGGGATTTTGGGGGTGGAGCCTGAGGAGGGGGGGACTTCTGTGGGGCATAATGCCATAAAGTTCCCCTTCCAAAGCAGCCATTTTCTGTGGGTGAACTGGGGGCAGCAGCTGCGGCTTGCTCTAGGTCAAGGCCTTTGCTGAGGATGGGAGGAGCCACGGCTCAGTGGCAGCTGATTCGGTATGAGCAGGCTGACCAGATGTCCCGCTTTTGGTGGGACAGTCCCGCCTTCAAGCAATTTGTCCCGCGGGTTATCTCAATGGTCCCGGTTTTTGGGAGGCTGCCGCACTGCCTTCTGGGGCGCAAGGCAGTGCAGCAGCCTCCTGTGCGTGCGGCCGCAGGAGCACGGCCTTCTGGGGCTTGCCGTTTCCTGCCCTGGTCACCTTAGGTATGAGGGAGGGTCAGGCATGCAGGGTCCAAACTCCACCCAGAGACAAAGCCTGCTCCAGCCTGGGCCCCACCCACCTGCAGAGCATGCAGGGCTGGACCTCCTCCCTCAGCCATGCCACCTGGGCTGCCGGGCTTCTGGGGAATTCAGATTAGCCTGTGCACTCCCACACACGCCAGCTGGGTGACCTTGGGCTAGTCACAGCTTCTCGGAGCTCTCTCAGCCCCACCTACCTCACAGGGTGTTTGTTGTGAGGTGGGAAGGGCAAGGAGATTGTCAGCCCCTTTGAGTCTCCTGCAGGAGAGAAAGAGGGGATATAAATAATTTTAAAATCCGGAAGCGGAATTTTATTGAATATAACACCATGAAACCGAAACAATTCCTGCAAAACAAAGCAAGGCAAATACACAATTATGCCCAAGGATTTTGATCCCCAAACCCCAACTGTTGATTTCTTTCAAGCAGCCTGTGAAGGACTTTAAGAGAAAATAACCAAAATTGGGAGCCTAGAGGCAAACAAGCACCCAGAGAAGTTAGCACAGCGCTGCAGTTAAGTAGCTGCATTTGTGGCTGCTGCATTTTCTACCAATGGTAGCTTTCATGTAGTCTTCAAAGGCAGCCCTACATAGAGCACATTGCAGTAGTCTAGCCTGGAGCCTGATCAGCAGAGTCTAAATAATTACAAGCCAGATGTAGCTGGACTAAGGTACCGCCAGGAACAGCAGTGGCCCGGTTATTCATTAAGGAGGCCGGATCCAGGAGCCCAGCCTCCAGCTCTTGATGTCCTGCTGTGGAAAGCTGAACCCCGTCTAAGTCTGGCAGATTGACACTGGCCAAATATTTTGCCCGCCAAACCAGCACCACCTCCGTCTTGCCTGGCAGCGGCCCAGGATCTTGACAGCTTGGATAATGAGATATAAAGCTGGGTGTCACCAGTGCATTGGTAACAACCCACTGCAAACCTCCTGCTATCTTGCCCAAAGGTCTCCTGCAGAAATTAAAGGGCATTAAGACCATAAGAACATAAGAACAAGCCAGCTGGATCAGACCAGAGTCCATCTAGTCCAGCTCTCTGCTACTCGCAGTGGCCCACCAGGTGCCTTTGGGAGTTCACGTGCAGGATGTGAAAGCAATGGCCTGCTGCTGCTGTTGCTCCCGAGCACCTGGACTGTTAAGGCATTTGCAATCTCAGATCAAAGAGGATCAAGATTGGTAGCCATAAATCGACTTCTCCTCCATAAATCTGTCCAAGCCCCTTTTAAAGCTATCCAGGTGAGTGGCCATCACCACCTCCTGTGGCAGCATATTCCAAACACCAATCACACGTTGCGTGAAGAAGTGTTTCCTTTTATTAGTCCTTATTCTTCCCCCCAGCATTTTCAATGGATGCCCCCTGGTTCTAGTATTGTGAGAAAGAGAGAAACATTTCTCTCTGTCCACATTTTCTACCCCATGCATAATTTTATAGACTTCAATCCTATCCCCCCTCAGACGTCTCCTCTCCAAACTCAAGAGTCCCAAACGCTGCAGCCTCTCCTCATAAGGAAGGTGCTCCAGTCCCTCAATCATCCTCGTTGCCCTTCTCTGCACTTTTCCCATCTCTTCAATATCCATTGGGGATAAAATGGATGCTTAGCATGCCCCTGGCAACCGGCCCCGCTCGGCCTCTCCTGAGGTAACTCAGTTTACTGCTAACAAGAGAAGAATGAAACCGACAGAAGACTTTTTCTTTCCCAAACGTTGATTGCAATTTTGATCCTGAGGAACTGGGCTCTTTCCCAAACGGCACCTCTTGTAGATTTTTTTTCAATCCAATCCAATCCAATCCAAAAACCTTTATTAGGCATAAACCAGAAGTACCATACATTCCAGGTACAAAAACAGGATCATTGTTATATATCGCGTAGAACACGGATTAAAAATGTAGCAACTGCTTCAGAAATTTCTACATGAGGGCTGTTCAATAGCTTAGACCTTTTTAGTCTGTCTGAGAGAAACATACATTCTAGAGGTAGTAAAGCTCCCGGATCGGTTCTAATATCATGATACCTCGAACAGTAAAGCAGGATATGAGGGATTGAGTCCATAGCGTTGGGACAGTACCGACAACAACGCTCACTTTGTGGGATGTTCAGGAAACGACCTTGAAGATGGACAGAGGGGAATGAGTTGCACCTTGCTCTGGTCATGACCCATCTGCACTTATAATTAACAAGATGCTCTAAATATACAGCAGGGCTAGATTTCGGGGGTGTGAGATTTTTTAAAAAAATTCAGTCTGAGTGCAAATGAAAGCCCCCATCTTGCTTGTATCCCAGCACTGTCTCCCTTCCCCCCCAACTGTGAAGTTCTTCAGATGCTCCAACATGCAGCCACTTCCCAGCATCTTGTTTTCTTCAGGACCTTGATGGGTTTCCTGCTCCCTGCGAGATCCTTCGCCTCTGGCTTGCTCACGCCGGCAGGCTCTCTAGACTGGGGCTGCTGCCGAGTCAGATATTAACGAAGGCCCGTGGGGCTTTTTAAAACACCTGACTCCTCGTTGTAAAAAGAAGCGGCTATTACCCAATTTGGGTGGCAGGTAGCTGAGTCCGTGCGCGCACAGGTATTGCTGTCTGTCGTTCCGTCTCTGGCAGTTGGAGGCCTGCCCCCCTCCCCAGGCTCCGCCCCCAAATCTCCAGGAATTTCCCAACCCAGAGTTGGCAGCCCTGGCTGCGCTGATGGGAAGTATTCACCGGCAACTTGTGGCTACTTCCGACCATTCGGGTTTCTTGAGAGAGGCGTTCTGTTTTCAAATTGCTTCGCCTCCCAACAGGAAGAAGAAGAGAAGAAGAGTTTGGATTTATATCCCCCCTTTCTCTCCTGCAGGAGACTCAAAGGGGCTTACAATCTCCTTGCCCTTCCCCCCTCACAACAAACATCCTGTGAGGTGGGTGGGGCTGAGAGAGCTCCGAGAAGCTGTGACTAGCCCAAGGTCATCCAGCTGGTGTGTGTGGGAGTGCCCAGGCTGATCTGAATTCCCCAGATAAGCCTCCACAGCTCATGTGGCAGAGCTGGGAATCAAACCCGGTTCCTCCAGATTAGATACACGAGCTCTTAACCTCCTACGCCACTGAGAGCAGGAATCCACAGTGGTTTTCCCTGAGTGCCGATAAATCCTTAGCATAGATGCACACTGTCACCATCCCGGTGGCTTGACTGGAATTTTCGGCATGGAGCAGAAGAAACCCATTTTTTTTTCATTTACTTCAGCTACACACCTTTCAGAAGTGGGATCCAGCAGGTTTTCACAGGTTCCCAAGAGTAGGTTACTAATTATTTGTGTGCACCGAGAGGGGGTTACTAATTGGTGATTTTGCCACGTGATTTTGGCCTTCGTTACGCCCCTCCTCTCAGCAGTAGCGCGCAGAACTGGAAGCAGTCTAGCAGGAGGTGCACCGGCGAGCGTGGCAGCCTGCGCCTGCATGCATTCGTTTCCCGCCCAAGGACCGGCGCAGCGGCTGCGTCCTTGCCACAGCCCCGCCCCCAGAATGCCCCACCCCCAGAATGCCCGGCCACGCCCCCATCATGCCCCGTCCAGCCCCATTGGCGCTACGCCACTGTTTGAATCCCACCACCAGGGGAACCTGTTACTAAAATGTTTGGATCCCACCACTGACACCTTTCTACCAAGTAGAGATCCCCTCTCCTCCATTTTATCCTCACAACAGCCCTGCAAGGTATGTGTTTCGCTTCCATGGCAGAAAGGGGATTCAGAGCTGGATCTCGCAGATCCTGACCTGATACTTGACCTGCTGGCTGTTCACCAGATGAGCGTGCCCAGGATGAATGTATTGGGATGTCCTCTTTGAGCATCAGCTGGGATCCCCTCCGCACATTTCCTGCGCTGCCCTTTCCTTGGTATTGAAACACTAAAAGGAAGAATATTTATTTGTTTGATCTCTCTCTTGATTGCTTTTCTGCCGCTGCATTCAGTGCAGGTTGCAGCCCGAAGTAACACCTGTGCAGGTTTGAGAAATGCAAGTATCGCAGCCCTCTAGTGGCAGAAAACAGCAAAGTGTACAGGCAAAGTAGAAGAAGAAGTAGAAGTAGAAGTAGAAGTAGAAGTAGAAGTAGAAGAAGAAGAAGAAGAAGAAGAAGAAGAAGAAGAAGAAGAAGAAGAAGAAGAAGAAGAGGAGGAGGAGTTTGGATTTGTATCCCCCCTTTCTCTCCTGCAGGAGACTCAAAGGGGCTGACAATCTCCTTGCCCTTCCCCCCTCACAACAAACACCCTGTGAGGCAGGTGGGGCTGAGAGAGCTCCGAGAAGCTGTGACTAGCCCAAGGTCACCCAGCTGGCGTGTGTGGGAGTGCACAGGCTAATCTGAATTCCCCAGAGAAGCCTCCACAGCTCAGGCGGCAGAGCTGGGAATCAAACCCGGTTCCTCCAAATTAGATACACCTGCTCGTAACCTCCTACGCCACTGCGGCAGAATCATCTAATTTGCAAACTTATGGGGATCTGAATTATTTTATAACAACCTATGGATAACCTGCAAAGCTAAAATGTTGGCATTTGTTGTTGGGACTGATCTGCTACGTTGGCATATAGAATCATAGAGTTGGAAGAGACCACAAGGACCATCAGCTCCAACCCTTTTCAATGCAGGAACACACAACCAAAGCACTCCGGTCATATGTTCATCCAGCCGCTGTTTAAAAACCTCCAAAGAAGGAGACTCCACCACACTCCGAGGCAGTGCCGGGTCTCTCCCTGCCTCCACCAATTTTCAGTGATGGAGAGAAAAAAAATTGAGCTGGAAAAAAGGTGTGTTTCTGTTAGGTCTCTAACTTTGAAGCAATGACCTGACTCTGTATCAGCAGCATTTATTGATAAGCATCGAAGCACCCAGCTTGGCAAAGAAAGTTCTGGAGAACCTGGATTTTGCTACCCCCTTTATCCCGATGTTAATCCCCCCCTCCCATTTTTCCAAGGAATGTGAGAAAAAGTTAGCTTGGAGCTAAGGAACCCCAAGGTCGGGGATAGAGACCATGAGACCAAAGTGTCAGGGGAAAGCCTAGATATCTACTCAGCATGTGAAGCCATAAAGCAAAGATCAAGGAAAGAATGTCCCGGAACGGCAATGATAACATATAGCAGGCTGGTTACATCTATCTTGTAATTACATTGAGTTAGGAATGCATCTCAATCACCTAGATACAATCTCCCTTACAGTTTCCTCCCCTTCATGTCAAGTAAACTATATTGAAGATTGTTTAGGAAAAAAACCTGCTATTTAGCTGTTTAGGGGGGGAAAACCTACTCACGTAGCTGGGATTGTTCTGTTCCTGAAGATGCGACTTCAAGCGAAGCCGCAAGAAACTTATCTTGCGTGCAAACAAAGATCAGGCCAAACTGCAGAGATCTCTCCCGCAGCATCCTCTTAAGCCTCCAAGAATGTGCCGCTCGCCTGAGGGCTGTTTGCTTTCTGACAAAGGAAATGGGGGCGGGAGGATTGACAAAGGCTCCTTCCCGTCAAGGAGAGTCCATCTTTTGTGGCGGATGTTTGCACTAAGCTCACACGCCAACAACCCTTAATTGGCCTGGTCTGGCCGATGAAAAAATCAAACCTCTGAGATTCCTGAGTCACAGAAGGGCCCCGCTACTGCTTTTCTGCAGCTCGCATCATCTGAGAAATTGCACGCCTCTCTCTCTTTTATTATTATTGTTATTATTGTTATTATTGTTATCATTGTTATTGTTGCTGTTGTTATTGTTATTGTTATTGTTGTTATTGTTGTTGTTGTTGTTGCTGCTATTATTGTTATTGTTGCTGTTATTGTTATTATTGCTGTTATTGTTGTTGTTGTTGTTCTTGTTGCTATTATTGTTATTATTGTTGCTATTATTGTTATTGTTGTTGTTGCTATTATTGTTATTGTTGTTGTTGTTATTAGTATTCTATATAGTATTAAATCATCATCATCATCATCATCATCATCATCATCATCATCATCATCATCATCATCATCATTATTATTATTATTATTATTATTATTATTATTAATTCGATTTGGTAAACCGCCCTACCCCCAAAGGGCTCAGGGCGGTGCACAACAAACAACAACACAATAAAACAAATTGAATAACCCCAGTTAAAATACAAAGCCTTAAAACGATAAAACTACGGCAGCAGCAGTAGCCTTCAATAAATAATTTGATTAATAATAGAAGACACCCCACCCCAGTGATCAAACCCTGGGAAGGGAGGGGATTGGCAGATGGTCCAATAGATCACCAGTGTGCAGGACAATACGAGGGGCTATAATTTTGCATTATATCTGTTCAGAGAGCTGTTGCGTGGTTGATTTTCCGTAGGTATGGCTATGTCACAGGGGCAATGTTTACACTAAGATCACTGCTGCCGTGCACTTCTAGCCACAGGATGTGCTCCAGAGAAGGCCGCAAGAAGGTAAACTCTAGAAAGTGCCTTCCACTTAGGAATACATTCGATACTGCTTCCCTGCCCCCCTACGGTGCCCCCCCCCCCCGCTGGGCTTGTCACCTTGGAATTCAACTCATTTGAGCCGGTCTGGGTGGCTTGCTTTTGACCCAGCAGAGAGCCACTTTCAGAATATCAGGTAACTTCCCCTGGCCTGGAAGATCCGGCTTCACCATCCTGCTGACTCCGCAGCTGCCAAGTTAGGGCTTGAATGGCAGCTGAGAGAGAGGAGAAACTTGGCACCAGAGAGCCATCCCGAGCGGTGTCTCCGGAGCGCGCTTGGCTCCTTGGCCTGAGAAAGCGGAGAAGCGCAGCTCTGCCAACTTCTTCCCTGAGCTATTTATACGTGGGTGCGATGAGAGACAAGCGTGTTTCGCGGTGGGAGAAAAGGCAAGCCACGCCGGCTATGTGCCAGTGAGGCAGGTTCCACGGGGACACACCTCTTTGCAAGGAGGGCCGACGTCTGCCCACAAACAGACCTCTCCCTTGGGACGAGGGTGCTTCTGAGGTTAGGCTGGAGTTGTTCTGCCTTTCCTGGAGGAGAGAGAGTGTAGGGGTGTGCCAGCGGACCCAGTAGAGCATCAGAAAGTGTACAGGAATGCCTGCGCCATCTGTCCCCTCCTGGGCGCACACACACACCCATCACAAGACCCCTCTGACTCGCAGGTCACAAGATGTCCCAGACAAAGGGTCACAAGACCCCCAAGTATGGATTTGACCCAGACAGGAACGTTTCCTCCCGCACGTACGCAGCCCCCAATGATTCATGTATTGCGCAACATTCTCCCGCCTTCCCAAACCCTTAATAAAAGGTGCCAGGGACCCCAGCTCGGCAGATTAACCAGATCCACGGATCACGCTAGATCGCCACTGGCTTCTCTCCACCGGATCCTGATATCGCTGCGTCTCGTCTCTTCATTGCGTCGTCCGTAACGACTTCAGGGAGAGAGAGAGAGGACCGTAGACCGGAAGGCTCTGGCACCGATAGGCAACTCGCTACAAAGCAGCAGACTTTGGAGGCCATCCCTAACAGATGCTATTAGAATCACACTCCCATTTCCAGCCGTTTCAGTTGTTGGAAGAGAAGGACTTTACGCCGTTTCCTGCCTCAGCCCACAGAGGGGGTTTTACTAGATAGATAGCCAGTGGCTAGATAGGGACCTAGGGATTGACACAGTGGTGGGATCCAAAAATTCAAACTGTGGCGTAGCGCCAATGGGGCTGGGTGGGGCATGACGGGGGCGTGGCCGGGCATTCCTGGGCGGGGCTGTGGCAAGGACGCAGCCGCTGCGCCGGTCCTTGGGCGGGAAACGAATGCATGCAGGCGCAGGCTGCCACGCACGCCGGTGCACCTCCTGCTAGACTGCTTCCAGTTCTGCGTGCTACTGCTGAGAGGAGGGGCGTAACGAAGGCAAAAATCACGTGGCAAAATCACCCATTAGTAACCCCCTCTCGGCACACACAAATAATTAGTGACCTACTCTCGGGAACCTGTGAGAACCTGCTGGATCCCACACCTTTACTCTATCATGCTGGTTCTATACCTTTGCTATTAGACTGATACTCTAAGGCAGTGGTGGCGAACCTATGGCACGGGTGCCAGAGGTGGCACTCAGCCCTTTCTGTGGGCACACATGCACAGAGTTCATCATGGGGTGTGTGGAAAATTACCCCCCCCCACACACACACCTAGGCTGACCTGGGCATGATCCTTTACCTGGGAGTAAGCTCGGTTGCTGGCAATGGGGCTTGCTTCTGAGTAAACCCTCCTAGGGTCGTGATTCACCCATGCGAAGCGTTGCGTGGTTGCTTCACCAGGCTTACTCTCAAGTAACATGTGCCTCGAAGCCAACTGTATTTCTAAACTAAAACCTCAGTATTCAGGTTAAATTGCCATGTTGGCACTTTGCGATAAATAAGTGGATTTTGGGTTGCAATTTGGGCACTCAGTCTTGAAAAGGTTCACCATCACTGCTCTAAGGGACTTCCTTCCTTCCAGCTTCTTCTCGAGACCTCTCCATCTTACTTTCACCATGCCTAGAGGGTGGATGGGTGCTCCGTGCATCCGTCACCATCCAGCTAGGTTAGGATAGATTAGTGTACCTATCTACCTACCTTTCTATCCAGAATGGAGTTCACTAATAAAAACTCTTTTTATTAGACTAGAAACTACAACTGACTCCAACTTTCTTTTGTGCAAGTTTGTACGCACATGGGATCTTCACGCGCATGCACACGAGGTCAGGCTTCTGCTATGCTCCAAGCCTCACGTGCACTCTGCTAAATATAAACAGGAATAAACTGCATTACCAGGAGTAGTTATTCCAACGTCAGTGTCCGACTCAAAGCAAGTTCCGCGTCCGCTGCTCCGTGTGAATCGTGTGTGGCATGAGAAGCGTGTCATCCAGAGAGAGCCACATGTAGTCAAGGAGACCTGCCTGGCTCTTAGCACAAGGGGTGGGGCGTGCCCCGCATTTTTCGACTGCCTTAGGAAGCAGCTGCTCTTGTCTCTTGGGCTTCCTGGACATGTTTGCAGGTGGCCCGCCGGGACTAAGGCAGGTCCGAGCTTGCTCCAAAGCAGAGACTATATGCAAACTAGAGAGGAGATGCCAAAAGTAAAGGGGTGAACCCAGTGGTGGGATCCAAAAATTTTAGTAACAGGTTCCCTCGCCAGCCCCCCCTCAGCAAAGTGGGCAGAGGCGTACCTAGGCAAACCTGAGCCCTGGGCAAAACCTGAGTTGGATGCCCCCCCATGGGCAGCCACCCCACCATGACCCCCAAATTTTTTTTGCACCAGGTCATTTTTACATCATCATCACATTATAGAAAATGCCCCAACTCACAAATCTGAACACAGCAATGGTGAAACACACAGGCTCTTTGGTGAGATAAAAGGCATGAAAGGCTGAGAATCAATGAATTGCGGTACCTGAAAGGGATTAACCCAGGTCAGGGAGCTACATTATTAGTCACAATTGCTATATCGGACCTTCACGTGCATATGCTGGCAGGGACTGATGGGAATTGTAGTCCATCCACATCTGGAGCACCACAGATTGGCCACCTCTGGGGCCATTTTGCCTGTTTTCTGGGGGTGGGAGAGGACCCAGAAGCATCTCCCCACTAGCTCTCTCTGTCTTGCTAGGTTGTTGGATTTTGCCAGCTTTTGCCAGCAACCGTGAAGGACCCCTGCCAGGGAAAGATGGTTTGATTAGATAAGCAAGAGTTCCGGTGATCCATTGGAGGGGAAATCCAAAATTGTGAAGGGAATGGACTCCTGACTCCCTTCCTGTGACCTCACCATGGATTTTAAGGACCTTCAGCTCAAAGGACAATCAACCTTTGAGACAACTGGCTGGACGAGTGTGGGGAAAACAGACTTCAGATGGGGAGGGGGTGGCGGCCGGCCTGGCCAAAGCGATTGATCTTCTGAGCATCAGTGAACACCCTCTCATTAACTGGCAATACGCGGAACCAGCGTCATAATGAGGTTGCTTTTCTTGCTTCGAGACTCCTCTCCAGGGCCATTAGTTAATTCGGCTGAGGTGATTTACAACCTGGTGGAAATACCAAGCTTGTCAGCAAATTTACTTCTGCTTGAAAGTGCTTTTCTGTTCGGTCAGGTCTGCTGCCCTCCCCTGGCGCCAGATCAAAAAAAAATGGGGGCGGGGAGCCCTTAGGATAGATACCCCCCCTCCGAAAGACGTGGGGCTCGTAGCCACCGTTTTGGGCCTTTTGGTTCTGACCTTCTTGGGTGTTCCCCCGTGGTGGGATTCAAATCATTTAACAACCGGTTCTGGGGGTGGGATCCAAATAAGTTATCAAATGGTTGTTTACAAGCACCATTTTAACAACCGGTTCTGCCGAAGTGGTCTCAAAGTTAACAGACAACCTTGTCTCAAAGGTCGATTGTCCTTTGAGCTGGAGCACCTTCCCTATGAGGAGATACTGCAGCGTTTGGGACTCTTTAGTTTGGAGAGGAGACTTCTGAGGGGGGATATGATTGAAGTCTGTAAAATTATGCATGGGGTAGAAAATGTGGACAGAGAGAAATTTTTCTCTCTTTCTCACAATACTAGAACCAGGGGGCATCCATTGAAAATGCTGGGGGGAAGAATTAGGACTAATAAAAGGAAACACTTCTTCACGCAACGCGTGATTGGTGTTTGGAATATGCTGCCACAGGAGGTGGTGATGGCCACTCACCTGGATAGCTTTAAAAAGGGCTTGGACAGATTTATGGAGGAGAAGTCGATCTATGGCTACCAATCTTGATCCTCTTTGATCTGAGATGGCAAATGCCTTAGCAGACCAGGTGCTCGGGAGTAGCAGCAGCAGCAGAAGGCCATTGCTTTCACATCCTACAGGTGAGCTCCCAAAGGCACTTGGTGGGCCACTGCGAGTAGCAGAGAGCTGGACTAGATGGACTCTGGTCTGATCCAGCTGGCTGGTTCTTATGTTCTTAATCCCACCGCTGGTGCTCCCTCTGTGCCAAGGGAGAACAGCAATGCCACTTCTGGGATGCCACCCCCCCCCCCCAAATCTCAAGGTCCCAGTGAAAGCTGTCTGGACATAGCTCTCAATTCAGTGATACAAGCCCCAGAATACAGTTCATGGGCTTCTTCCACACATGCAGAATAATGCACTTTCAATCCACTTTCAGTGCACTTTGCAGCGGTGCGGAATAGCAAGATCCGCTTGCAAACAATTGTGAGAGTGGATTGAAAGTGCGTTATTCCGGCCAGGGGCGCTGTTCAGTGACTTTGTTGTGTTGGCACCAAGGCCATTTTAACAAGTGACACAAGAATCCTCGCTCCAACCCTCGCCAGCCGGCTCCGAGCTCCACAGCATGCAGCTGCCCCCTCGCATTAGTCAGGATGATAATGTTGTTCCTGCTTCAACGCCGTCAGTGATAAGCCGCGGCCTCCCTCAGCAATTTTTCTAGGAGCTCAGTTGTCTGTTAACTTCTCTTGAAATCTTCCTCTCCCCTCCTGGCTGCCTCCTGTCAGGTCCTTGAGAAAAACGTAAATGAAACAAGCCGCTCCGGGGTGACACAGAGAGACTCTGGAGTTCCCGGCCGCCCGAAGGACTTTCCCATCACCTCTGCTGCCAGACTGGTTCTTGTTCAAATGTGCGCCAATTACTTGTGAGCGAGCAGGATACATTATGTTATTGGGTTCCCCGCCCTGCCCCTGGAGGTGTTTTTAATTTGTAGGTTTAGGTTCAAAAGCCTCGACGAGGAGCACCGTGTTCCGATTTGTTTCTCTCAGGGCTGTTTGTCACGTCGGGTTTCGGTAACTGTTACGGCCGGGGGCACGAATTGCTGCTCGCAAGGTTATCTTTCAAAGCTAACTTGCATTTCTGTTTCTGTCTACGGTGCAGAGCGGCTCCTTGATGGCCTGTCTTTCTGCTTCACGGCATGGATTTTTTGACTCCTCTAATTACCCTTTGGATTTAAGCTGATTAAGCTGCCTTTGGAGGCAGCGTGTGTGTGTGTTTAATTTCTCCCTCGCAGCAGCTCTGTGAGTAAACACCAGCCTGATTACGCACCTCGAAAGGCTTTGCCCTCTGGCTGTTTTCCCAAAGAGACACTCAGACAAACAAGGTGAGCTGCGCCAGAGGTTGCTGGCACACCTGCTCTCCAGCAAAGCGCCATCGAAGAAGACTCGTTTCTTGCATCGCTCAGGCTTCGAAACCCCATAATGGTCTGTCCTAAGCATGGGCTGAGCCAGCACGTTTGCGAACCTTTGCGAAGAGGAGGGGAAAGGCAAGGCAAAGCAAATTTGGGCAGGCTTTTGACTTCTGGAGGGCGGGGGGCCTGGGAATACAAGAAGGAGAAAGACTATAGCAGCAGGAAGGGACCCAGGCAGCCGTGCGGGGCATCCAGTCCTTTCTCTGAGATAGGTTTTGGTGGAGTGAGATTGGAGCAGCAGTGGCGTAGGAGGTTAAGAGCTCGTGTATCTAACCTGGAGGAACCGGGTTTGATTCCCAGCTCTGCCGCCTGAGCTGTGGAGGCTTCTCTGGGGAATTCAGATTAGCCTGTGCACTCCCACACACGCCCCACCTACCTCACAGGGTGTTTGTTGTGAGGGGGGAAGGGCAAGGAGATTGTCAGCCCCTTTGAGTCTCCTACAGGAGAGAAAGGGGGGATATAAATCCAAACTCCTCCTCCTCCTCCTCCTCCTCCTCCTCCTCCTCTTCTTCTTCTTCTTCTTCTTCTTCTTCTTCTTCTTCTTCTTCTTCTTCTTCTTTCTTCTTCTTCTTCTTCTTCTTCTTCTTCTTCTTCTTCTTCTTCTTCTTCTTCTTCTTTCTTCTTCTTCTTCTTCTTCTTCTTCTTCTTCTTCTTCTTCTTCTTCTTTCTTCTTCTTCTTCTTCTTCTTCTTCTTCTTCTTCTTCTTCTTCTTCTTCTTCTAAACATCTGGAGGGCTGCGAGTTTGACACCCCTGACCTAAGCACTCTTTGGCCGCGTAGCTCGCTGTGCTAAATCACAGATTTTGGAATGGGTCTTCTGTATCCACCCTACAACCACAGACAACCCCTCTTGCTGCCCTTGGTGTGACTTCTCTGTCGCCCCCAGTCCATTGGTCTCCCCCCACAACCCCAGTCAGGTGTACCACTTCACATATGGGCTGAGATTCAAATAATTTAACAACTGGTTCCATTGGTGGGATTAAAGTAATTTAACAACTGGTGGTTTATCCAAACTCCTCCTCCTCCTCCTCCTCCTCCTCCTCCTCCCTCTTCTTCTTCTTCTTCTTCTTCTTCTTCTTCTTCTTCTTCTTCTTCTTCTTCTTCTTCTTCTTCTTCTTCTTCTTCTTCTTCTTCTTCTTCTTCTTCTTCTTCTTCTTCTTCTTCTTCTTCTTCTTCTTCTTCTTCTTCTTCTTCTTCTTCTTCTTCTTCTTCTTCTTCTTCTTCTTCTTCTTCTTCTTCTTCTTCTTCTTCGCTGTGACATGGCAGGAAACGGGAGCGCCCCAGAAGGCCGTGCGCTCCTGCGGGCGCGCGCGGGGGAGGCTGCCGCACTGCCTTGCGCCCCAGAAGTCAGTGCGGCAGCCTTCCAAAAATCGGGGCACTTGAAAAAACCCGCGGGACGCTGGACAAATTGTTTTAAGGCGGGACTGTCCCGCCAAAAGCAGGACGTCTGGTCAGCCTACCCAAGCCACTGAGCCAGATCCTCTGCCCATGTAGCCAGGGTCTCTCCCCGTAAGCCTGCAGGCCATTTCCTCCAGATCCTACCATGACAAATTTTCCATCACTGAAATCCAACTGGATTACAGCAAGATTCCTTGGTCCAAGAGAAAGGTGGGTGGCTCTCCGGGGCAGCGTAATCCACTGGACCTCCTTATTGAAGTTTATGCCTGGTTTTCTCCAGACAGATTCAGAAACAGAGAGAAATGGAGGCTGCCAGAAAGAATCCATCTCCGAAGCAGCTCTGGGGAAAAGATACTAATACTTTGGGAAATTGAAAAGCCGCCCATGAAATTACATCCCATTTATCATCGCCGGCCTTCTTATGGAGAAAAATGGTTATTGCTTTTTAAACACTCTCGATTGCGGAGAGATGGGATCTAATTTCGCCTCTTTAATACGCATCTTATAAAAATGTCCACAAGAGTGAGAACATGGGAACGAGGGACACCCCCCCCCCCGGTGAAAATATTTCTTTTATTCATTTTATTCCATGGATATCTTGGGGCAATCCAGTGTTATAACTGAATCTGAGCACTGTTCTTCCCAGATTGAATATTGCTGCCCTTTCCCTTCACATTCATATTAAGAAGAAGAGCAGAAGAAGAAGAAGAAGAAGAAGAAGAAGAAGAAGAAGAAGAAGAAGAAGAAGAAGAAGAAGAAGAAGAAGAAGAAGAAGAAGAAAAAGAAGAAGAAGAGGAGGAGGAGGAGGAGGAGGAGGAGGAGGGGTTTGGATTTATATCCCCCCTTTCTCTCCTGCAGGAGACTCAAAGGGGCTTACAATCTCCTTGCCTTTCCCCCCCTCACAACAAACACCCTGTGAGGTGCGTGGGGCTGAGAGAGCTCCGAGAAGCTGTGACTAGCCCAAGGTCACCCAGCTGGCGTGTGTGGGAGTGCACAGGCTAATCTGAATTCCCCAGAGAAGCCTCCACAGCTCAGGTGGCAGAGCTGGGAATCAAACCCGGTTTCTCCAGATTAGATACACGAGCTCTTAACCTCCTATGCCACTGCTGCATAAGAAATGCTTTGCTGGGTCAGACTCAAGGCCCAGCCAGCCAGTCCAGTGTTCTCTCTCACACACACACACACACACACACACACACACACACACACACACACACACACACACACACACACACACACAGCTCCTTGGCAACAGATACAAGGAAGCCCCCTGCCTCTGGTACTGGAGGACGTAGATGTCCGGCACAGTTGGTAGCCATCGATAGCCCAACTGTGCATGAATTTGTCCACTCCCCTTTTACAGTTGGTGGCCACCATCCCGTTTACCAGGACCAAGGCCCACAGCATAACTGTGCCCTGTGTGAAGAAGTGACTTCCTTGCGTCCGTTCCTGGATCTCGCCCCACTCAGCTTCAGAGAACGAACCCGGGTTGTAGCACTATGGAAGAGGTCTTCTCCCTGTCCGCTCTCTCCACCCCGTGCCCA
The DNA here is from genome assembly GCF_021028975.2 of Sphaerodactylus townsendi. Classification (NCBI taxonomy): domain Eukaryota; kingdom Metazoa; phylum Chordata; class Lepidosauria; order Squamata; family Sphaerodactylidae; genus Sphaerodactylus; species Sphaerodactylus townsendi. Next base: position 5,118,719 of record NC_059441.1, read on the forward strand.
ATTTTACTCCCATACAGCCCAAATGTTTCAGCCTAAGCCAGTGATGGTGAACCTTTTCGAGACCGAGTGCCCAAACTGCAGCCCAAAACCCACTTATTTATCGCAAAGTGCCAACACGGCAATTTAACCTGAATACTGAGGTTTTAGTTTAGAAAAAACGGTTGGCTCCGAGGCGTGCGTTACTCAGGAGTAACCGTATTCCATGCGGGTCGGGTTCCCTTGTATTGGTATGCTGAGAGGCAAATCTGTCTGTCAGACAGCCTGAGGTTGCAGGTTTGGGGATTTAAAGTAGGATTCACTGTATCTTGTGAATAGGTCGTTTCCACCTGGGTATCTTTTACTGAAGGGAGTGCCCTGCTCTGCTTGCAGTAACATCCTTCCTCCCAGTTCTCTGGTTTGCTGGGACTGCTTTGGATTTGCTTTCTAGAACGCTTTAAAAGAGCCTCCTCAACAGTTGTTCCTCATAAACAAACATTTTCAGCGGGTCTTGGGGCTCTTTCAGAATTATTACGATTATCATTATCCACTGAATTTTTTTTAAACCTTATACGTTTTATTTAATATAGAATCATACATTTCATCCATTCAATATAGTGTCTTGTTTACAATTAATAAATTCCCATATCACATCCACATCAGCTTTGATAGACTTCCGCTTGTACATACCTATCATTGTTTTGTCTACGCCAGGGGTAGGGAACCTGCGGCTCAAGAGCCGCGATGCTCTTTCTGGTTCTTTGCACTGCGGCTCCACGAGCCAGCCGCCGCTCCCCATCCTGCTCCGCCTTGCAGGCAGCAGGGCAGGCGCATCAACTGCCCACGGGCTCACTAGCTGCGCCGCTGGCTTCCTCTCGCCGCCCCATTGAGCGGGCGGGTAAGTTTCCATGGCTGCCAAGGCCGAGCTGCCGGCTTCATCCTTGCCCACCCTGCAGGCAGCAGGGCGGGCGCATCCATGCGCTTCTCAGAATGAGCGGAGTAAAAGGTAAAAAAACCCCAATATATACAGTGTTATCTTTATTTTAAATATCAAAAATTATTTGCGGCTCCAAGTGTTTCTTTTCCCGTGGAAAACGGGTCCAAATGGCTCTTTGAGTGTTAAAGGTTCCCTACCCCTGGTCTACGCTATTAAATTAAAATACAATAATCCACAACTTCTTACATTATTTACTTACCACTTCTAAATGACATCCAAAATCATAAATTTGTGTTGTAAATTTCCTTCTAAATATATAATCCATTGTAACCACTGAGTTCTAAATTTTCCATTACTTTCTGACTTTTCATAACCTGTTAATCTTGCTAATTTAACCAATTCCATTACTTTGTGATGCCAGTCTAACTTTTTTAATTTTTAAAAATAGTTTATTAAATGACCCACATAGAGTTACAAAAAACCCCAAGACAAACACACATATACACACAAAAAGAGAAAATATACAATTATCAAAAAGTTGATTAAAACTTTGCGTATTTAATTACAGCATTTTTGAAAGAAATTTTTTTTAGAGAATGTGGTTTCTATCAGTCTTCCTACCTTCTCTACATTTATATCTATCATTTATTCTATTGTTAAATTATATTTCAATATACAATTAAATTGGTTAAAGTAATAACAAAACCCACCAAGGAAAGTATGATTATTGTAGGCTAATTGTACTATTCAAATATCATATTCATATATAACCTGTGTGTGTGTGTATTAAATGTACTATTAGTGTTATTATCTCCCCATATAGGAATAAGCTGAGTATTTTGTTACAAGAGTAAGAGATTCTTTGGAGAAAGAAAGACACAGAGAGAATCAATTTAAAATATTCCTTTTTGCTGTATTAATAGAATAAGTTTCTTAGGGTTACATTAGTTTCTATTTTTGCTGATATTAAGTCTCCAGGAATATAGAAAATGCAAAATGAGCCAACCTCCTGCAACTGGGTAAACCCATCAAAGAAAGGACCTTTGGACTTACAGAATACTGGTATCAAGGTGTGCTGTGGCTGTTGGAAGATGACACCCTACTTCCCATTGGATTATTTGAACTTTCCACTAACAGGATCTCAAGACCTATTGGACTATTGGACTTTCCACTGACAGAAGCTCAATCTCAGACTGCCGCAGTGGTTAAGAAGGCCCAGCAAAGACTGTACTATCTGAGACTTTTAAGGAAACAACAACTGGATGGAAAACTCCTGGTGTCCTTTTACCGCTGTGCTATAGAGAGTGTCTTAACCTACTGCATCTGTGTATGGTTCTCCAGTTGCACAGTGGCCGATAGGAAGGCGCTCCAAAGGGTGATCACTCCTGCACAGAGGATTATCGGCTGCCCTCTCCCCTCCTTGGAAGAACTCTATAATTCCCAAAGCCTAAAGAAAGCCCAAAATATTCCGAGACCCGTCTCATCCTGCACACTCTCTTTTTGAACTGTGACCATCCGGCAGACGACACAGGTCTATCAAAACTAGGACAAAGAGGCTTAGAGACAGCTTCTACTCTAGAACTGTGGCGATGCTAAACTCCGCGGGTTCGTGTTGATGTGTTTGGGGCTGTGTAGGGATGGGTGGAGGAAGGGGAAAGTGAGGATGGGGTATGAGTCTGGAATTGTGTGCATCGAGGAATGCTGCTGTAAATTTCATTGTGCGTACACAAGGACAATAAATGCTTATGCTTATGCTTATTTGAATCTTCCTTTGACAGAATCTCAAGGCTCCAGTCCGCAGGCAAGAGGGTGCAGCCTTTTCTTTTGGGACTTTATCCCATCAGCAAAAGCAAAAGACTGTTTTAAGAACATAAGAACATAAGAACTAGCCTGCTGGATCAGACCAGAGTCCATCTAGTCCAGCACTCGCAGTGGCCCACCAGGTGCCTTTGGGAGCTCACGTGCAGGATGTGAAAGCAAGGGCCTTCTGCGGCTGCTGCTCCTGAGCACCTGGTCTGCTAAGGCATTTGCAATCTGAGATCAAGGAGGATCAAGATTGGTAACCATAGATTGACTTCTCCTCCATAAATCTGTCCAAGCCCTTTTTAAAGCTAGTCTTCCTCCTCTTTCTTTTAGATTGTTTCTGTATCATGTGCCAGGGGACTGCCCCCTTCCTGGTTTGTACTATGGGGATGGGGACTGCCCCCTTTCCCCTCTGATTGGGTGAAAAACTGTATAAAAGGACTGGGCTTTGCTCTGTGCGGGGCAGTCTGGCCTGGAAAGAGCTCGAAATCCCAATAAAGAACCTCTGCTCTGAAAGCAGCCGGCCTCTGCATCCGCTCGTTGCCGCCAAAGCTGAAATCGCTCTGAAATCACTCTAAAAAGGCAAACTCTGTGCTGGGGATAATTAGGAAAGGAGTTGAGAATAAAACTGCAAAGATTGTCATGCCCTTATATAAAGCCGTGGTGCGACCGCACTTGGAGTCCTGTGTTCAGTTCGGGTCGCCACATCTCAAAAAGGATATTGAAGAGATAGAAAAAGTGCAGAGAAGGGCAAGGAGGATGATTGAGAGATTGGAGCATCTTCCTTATGAGGAGAGGCTGCAGTGTTTGGGACTCTTAAGTTTGGAGAGGAGACGTCTGAGGGGGGATAGGATCGAAGTCTATAAAATGATGCATGGGGTAGAAAATGTTGACAGAGAGAAATGTTTCTCTCTTTCTCACAATACTAGAACCAGGGGGCATCCATTGAAAATGCTGGGGAAGAATTAGGACGAATAAAAGGAAACACTTCTTCACGCAACGTGTGATTGGTGTTTGGAATATGCTGCCACAGGATGTGGTGATGGCCACTCACCTGGATAGCTTTAAAAGGGGCTTGGACAGATTTATGGAGGAGAAGTCAATTTATGGCTACCAATCTGGATCCTCTTTGATCTGAGATTGCAAATGCCTTAACAGTCCAGGTGCTTGGGAGCAACAGCCGCAGAAGGCCATTGCTTTCACATCCTACAGGTGAGCTCCCAAAGGCACCTGGTGGGCCACTGCGAGTAGCAGAGAGCTGGACTAAATGGACTCTGGTCTGATCCAGCTGGCTTGTTCTTGTGTTCTTATAAGTTACCGGGGTGGCCGGTAACAACCTCATGTGCAGAATTTCTCAGGCCAGCTTTTGCTCCTGTTCTCCTGTATGCAAAAAAATTACTTATTTACTTTATTTATAGTCTTCCATTTTCACTGAGACTTAAGGCGGATAACGCAGCATAATTCTTTGCTTATGACTTGGCTTATTGCCCACTGTTGATTAGCATATAGGGTTGGCAGCGCTGCCTTGGCAAATGATGGAAGGTTTTTGAGGGCGGTGCCTGGGGAGGGTGTGACAAAACTTCCAGTTGACACCCTAGGAGTTTCCCAGTATCTATGGTAAAGTCCATAGAGACACATGTGGAAATTTCTAGACTGCCACTGTGGAGCCCATTTCCTTGCTTTTTCTCTCTCCTGCTTTTTTGAGGATAGGAAGTTGGGGCCAAGAATGGGAGTTTAATGTATTGTCGAAGGCTTTCACGGCCGGAATCACTGGGGTGCTGTGTGGTTTCCGGGCTGTATGGCCGTGTTCTAGCAGCATTCTCTCCTGACGTTTCGCCTGCATCTGTGGCTGGCATCTCCAGAGGATCTGATGTTGGGAAAGCAAGTGGAGTATATATACCTGTTGGAGTGTCCAGGGTGGGTGAAGAAACATTGTCTGTGAGTACAAAGAAGACAACCAGGTCAATAGTTGAGGGCATCTGAATAGAAGTATGAGTAACAATGAAGTCTATAGCATGGGAGTAACAATGAAGATAGCAAGGTCACTGGTGGGAGCATCTGAATAGAAGTATCCTGGCCTTTGTTTCCTTTGTCAATAGTCATCCTATGTTTGTGTGGAGCTGGTTAGACACTGTCTTGACTCTAGTATTTTTCAACACTGGCAGCCAAGTTCTGTTCATTTTCATGGTTTCTTCCTTTCTGTTAAAATTGTCCACGTGCTCATGGATTTCAATTGCTTCTCTGTGTAGTCTGACTTTCAGAGTGGTCCAGAATTTCTGTTTTTTCAAATAATATTCTATGTCCAGGTTGGTTTATCATGTGTTCTGCTATTGCTGATTTTTCTGGCTGAAATAGTCTGCAGTGCCTTTCGTGTTCTTTGATTCGTGTCTGAGTGCTGCGTTTGGTGGTTCCTATGTAGACTTGTCCACAGCTGCATGGTATGCAGTAGACTCCTGCCGTAGCTAGAGGATCCCTCTTATCCTTTGCTGAACGTAGCATCTGTTGAATGGGAGTTTACCTGCCAAATGTGAACAACGATAAGCCTAACGAACAAGGACTCCATTCCTACAAGCAAAATAATTATAGCAGCAGAAGCATTATATACTGGACAGAAAATGCCTAATTCTCATGTAACTTTCTAATGATTAAGCACAGTTGGGCGAAAAGAAAACCCGTCCCTGAAGGTGACAGAAATATAATCTGTCTCAAAAGGGCCAGAATCAAAAAGCCCCTTGATTGGGATGAATAGTCGAGGGGATTGGCTCAACCTAGGGGTGTCCAACTCTGGCCCCCAGATGTTCACGGCCAGTTGGCCGTGCTGGCAGGAACTGATGGGAATCGTAGTCCATGAACATCTGGGGCGTCAGAGTTGGAACCTTTGGCTTAACCGCCTCGCAGCTCCCACTGCGCCTGACTTATTGCAGGCCAAACGCTGGCTTTGCAGGCCCCGGAAAACAACTAAATCTGGAATCCCCCGCCCTCCATCTACTCTGACACATCGAGCAATGTGACAATGAATATATATTGACCTTATTATGGTAGCTGGCTGCTTTTGCCAGAAGCGAACAGGCATCCTCTGCGCAAATTAAAGCTGTCAGCCTGTAATTTATGGTTCATTGCAGAAGAAGAGCTGAGCTGGAAGGGGCGCCTGTTCCGCGGAGGAGCAGGCAGGTAGGCGGGGGAGCTGGCAGAGAAAAGATCACCCGCTAATGATGCGAGTTTTGGGCTCGAGTCTCGCTGGGGGGTCGGCTTTGCACGTTTTTAAAAAGGTGTCGCTCGCCTGCAGTGATATTCCCTCCCCCCTCCTTATTTCCTGGGGATTATCTTTCACCCAAAGAGAAATTACTACTTGTACTGGGAAAAGATGAAGTCGGTGTGCTAATATATGGCTAGACAGTGTTTGTCTAAAGACACAAGGGGGGGACTTTGTGCCATGGGAACCTGTTGGGTAATATCATTTTACTAACTGGCTTGTCGGCTCAAGGGGCACGTTTGTGTGTGTGTGTATGTGTGTGTGTGTGTGTGACAAGCCCCTGAAGAATGTGTAGAAGCACAACAGAGAGCTAAGATGTCTCCCTCTCACACCCCTTTGGAGGGAGGTGAGGAAGGTGACCCTGGGCCGGGGGGGGGGGGGGCAACAGGATCTCTCAATACCTTGATTGAAGATTTTTACATCAGAGAGAACAAGAAATTTCTTTACTGATTAACTTCTAAATGCCCACTGAACAGCAGTGGGAACTATTTCAAAGTACATAGAACTTTAGCTTCTGGTATTGAACTGAAAATTGCCATTGGTAGTTATTTGGGGTTCAGACTCTCTCTCTCTCTCTCTCTCTCTAGTTGATTCCGCATGGGCCAAAAACAGCAGTGTGAAAACGGTGTGAAAATGGTGTAAAAGGGTTTAAAATGGTGTAAAAGGGTTTTTACTGTTTTCACACCATTTTCACACTGCTGTTTTTGGCCCATGCGGAATCAGCCTCCCTCCCCCTCCCTCCCTCCCCCCATCCCTCCATCCCTCCATCCCTCTCTCTCTCCCTCTCCATCCATCCATCCATCCATCCATCCATCCATCCATCCATCCATCCATCCATCCATCCATCCATCCATCCATCCATCCATCCATCCATCCATCCATCCATCCATCCATCCATCCATCCATCCATCCATCCATCCATCCATCCATCCATCCATCCATCCATCCATCCATCCATCCATCCATCCATCTATCTATCTATCTATCTATCTATCTATCTATCTATCTATCTATCTATCTATCTATCTATCTATCTATCTATCTATCTATCTATCTATCTATCTATCTATCTATCTATCCCTGAACCTTCACTTTCAGGATGGGGGGGCAGGGGAGGAGAGAGCAGGATTTCTCCCACTAGGTAGGATCTTGCGCACTGTTGAGTTTTTATCATGGTTTTATAATAGTTTTTATGGGTTTTTTAAAGTATTGTTCCCCACCCAGGGACTTTGGTGATGGGTGGGAAATAAGTACACAGGAACATAAATAAGTAAGGGGGCAGAGCAGTGGTGGGATTCACATAACTTAACAACCGGTTCCGGTGGTGGGAGTCAAATAATTTAACAACTGGTTGTTCACAATCACCATTTGAACAACCGGTTCTGCCGAAGTGGTGCGAACCGGCTGAATCCCACCACTGGGGCAGGGCTTAGAATGTGGACATTATAGTTTGGAAAATCATCACTGAAACCTCTTAGAAAGCCAACTCCTTCAAGGTCTGATGAAGGGAACTTTGACTGACAAACGCACACGATGTCCCAAAACTGTATTGTTGGTCCCTTGGGGGCTCGTGGTGACTGATGTGGGTCTACCTAATGATGAGGAAGGGACTCGGGACGCCCTTGAATGCTGCAGGAAGACCCACCAGGCAGGGTGGAGACTCTATCGCAGTGATGGCGAACCTATGGCACGGGTGCCAGTGGTGGCACTCAGAGCCCTCTCTGTGGGCACATGCAAGCAGAGTGCCCCCTCCACACCTCTAGGCTGGCCTGGGCCGCTGGGCTCAATTATTAGCATTAAACCTAAGACCTAGTTTTGAGGAAGCAGTGTAGGTAACCCTGTTAAGCACTGTTAAACTAAAGCGCGATCCTTTACCTGGGAGTAAGCTTGGTTGCTGGCAATGGGGCTTGCTGCTGAGTACACCCTCCTAGGGTCGTGATTCACCCGTTGGAAGAGTTTCATGGTTGCTTTAAAGCAAAGCCACCGACTACCACCCAAGCTTACTCCCGAGAAACGCACGCCTTGGAGTCAACCATTTTTTCTAAACTGAAACCTCAGTATTCAGGTTAAATTACCGTGTTGGCACTTTGCGATAAATAAATGGGTTTTGGGTTGCAATTTGGGCACTCGGTCTTGAAAAGGTTCGCCATCACTGCCCTATTGGGTTCAGAGGGGGAGTCTCCGGTCAAAATCAGTGCACCTCACGCTCAACCCTGCGGATCCAAAGCTAAAGTAGACGCTGTTGACCCTGGGATTGCCAGAGCCTTTGGAGAAGGTGGCCTTGGTGGGGGGCAGGGGGCACAAGAGCAGCACCAAAGTGCTCGGTTGGCAGCCTGTGAGCTTGAGTCACCAAAGGATCCAAAGTGGCACCCGCCCCGGATGACTCAGCAGGGTTTCCCTGATAAAAGCAGCCAGGAAAGGGTGAAAGCCCCTCTCCCAGTTTCCCAAGAATTTGTGAAAAACAGTTTTTGGAGCAGAGACTCCCCAAGGCCTGCGGCAGATAGCAAGAGAGAGCCACCTGGCTTCCTGGCCCAGGAGATAACGGGTGTAATTCTTTTCTCACGGGACAGGGGTGCCGGGGAAGCCTAGTTTCCTACAAAGTGTGTGAAGCCATAAAGTAGGGATCAAGGAAAGAATGCACAGATGGCAGTGGTCACATATAGCAAGCTGGTCACATATTTCTTTAGAACAGCATTGATTTGTTATTTCAAGCCGTTACATCCAATCGGAACGCATCTCAATCACTCAGATAACATCCCTCTGACGGGCTCTCGCGAAGATGGAGCTGGAGTTTGCCTGGCGGCTCCCCGTGCCCCTGGCAAGCCACTCCCAGTCGGGTCGTGCCCCAGCGAGAAGATCCGTGAGAAAGCGGGACTGCCGTTGCCAAACAGAGCATTTCCAGAGGGCAGCCATGTTTGGGAGCAAAAACAGAACAACATGGAAACCCTCAAGAGCAGAATAAATGAGAGAAACAGGCTAAGTTTGGCTTCCTCGGGCATTACTGGAGACCAGGTCCGTGAGGACGCTCCCAATGGCTTGCAAGCTCTCATTTCAGCTCGCTCTACTCCTGTTCTCTTCTGCTCTTTTGGGGTAGACATCATCCCTCGTGGAACTTCTGGGATCCCGGCTCACAGCTCTTAGAGATGGAGCCATCAGCAGTCTGTCACTGCAAAATATAAAAGAGCCTCAGGGCCCCTTGGAGATGGGCACATTTTCAATCCAGGAAAGCTTAAACCGTCATTCAATCTAGTAGCTTTTTGAGGTGCCACAAATTTCTCTTTCGTCTTTTTTACGCCGGCTACGCAACAGCCCCCAAATAAAGGGGAGCTGGCCAAACGAATGCTCTGTTGGCAAAGCCCCAACGCAACAGAAATCGGAATTCAGAACGGCAAGGAAAGGGCCCCCGAAACCTAAAAGGCGTAAGTTTGAACTATCGCTGGGGAACAAATAAAGAAGACAAGTCAAAAGCCGACAACGCGAGGTTTTGAAAAGGACGATGATCGGCGGAGAAGAACTTTGAAGTGCAACAGAACGTTCTGCCTTCAGAGGGGCGCTCCCCTTGCAGCTCGAGAGCCGGACTGAAGAAGAGCAAAGAGAATTATTAATGAGGTATCTGAGTGATCGCCTGACAGCAGAAGGGGTGGGGATGGGGGGCGCAGTGTGGTGCGCCGGAGGGCGGGGGCATCTTCTCCTAAAATTCTGTGCAGTGATCGCATCTGACTACAAACAGGGGTAGTCTTTTCTTTTTTTTTAAAGCAAAAATCTGTTTGGAGACATTAAGCTAAACAGCCACTTTGGCACCTTGCCCATTAAACAATTTATCTTACATATAAATAGCATCATTAACCTAAGCGGCAGACGTGGCGTACCAGCTGGATGGCTTTTAGCAGGAAAGCAAATAAATCTTCAGGGGGAAAAAGTTTAAAACCTATTATGGAATTGCTACCTTATAAATCATGCAGCGCATGGGAGCTGCCCCGTTCGGGCCTGGCTAGCTGTGCGCGTATGAGAAGAGAGCTGGGAACCATCTGGGTGGAGAAAGGCAGCGCATCGGCAGTCTGTGCCGCAGGGAACGGAACAAGATGGCAGGCCCCTCAGCTGTGGCAGCGGAAGGCCTTTGGCACGCACGGAGCTCTGCCCCAGGGTGGCTTTCCTGCCCACTTGCCTGGTAGGTCACAGGCCTGGATTTGTTTGATGTCCACAGCAGTGGGAGCAGTGGGTTTGCTTGAGCTGGTGGTGCCAAGACCCAGGCGACTGTGGACTCCTGAAAGAAGAACCAGGAGCAGCAGTGGCGTAGGTTAAGAGCTCGTGTATCTAATCTGGAGGAACCGGGTTTGATTCCCCGCTCTGCCGCCTGAGCTGTTGAGGCTTCTCTGGGGAATTCAGATTAGCCTGGGCACTCCCACACACGCCAGTTGGGTGACCTTGGGCTAGTCACAGCTTCTCGGAGCTCTCTCAGCCCCACCTACCTCCCAGGGTGTTTGTTGTGAGGGGGGAAGGGCAAAGGACAGCTTTTGAAAAGGGCTTTGAGGTCTGCATTTCACCCCACAAGTGCTACTATCTTCATTGGATTCGTGCCGATCTGGCCCTAAATAGGAACCAGAGTGTCTTTATTCTAACCCTACTCGATCGACGTCAAATCCAGCCTGAACTCTCCCTAGAAGCTAAAATGACTCCTCTGAGGCTACTGCACTTTGGTCACACTATGAAAAGACTAGGATTGACCACAAACAATTGTGCTTGGTAAACTTTGGGTTCAGCCTGAGCCAGGCCTGTTAAGTGTAGGACGTTTTGGAGGGCATTCATTCATAGGTGAAGCATCCCCAAAGTCACGACCTATTTGTCGAGCAGCATTATTTGCGGTCCTTCCCTTCCCCCCCCCCCTTTGTGCCTGGGCAGTTGAGACCTCTATTTTGCCAGTTCCGCAGCTTTTATTATCACAGTGGAGACCACTCCCCCTCCCCACAGTGGAGACCACCCAAGCAGGCTGACCCTAGTTGGCTTCTGAGATCTGATGAGATCCAGCTAGCCTGGGACATCTATGCCAGGACTATTCAATTTAGTTGTAACTAAAAACCACTGTGACCAAGATGTCCCCAGCGAGCCTGATCTTTGTTGGGATAAGTGCTCCTGGTAGCTGGAGATTATCCCTATTCGTGGCTAGCAGAGCGGCACGGGTGGCTAGAACACAGCAGAAGCCTGACCTCGTGTGCGTGCATGCGCGGGTGGTGGATCCCAATGTGCGGCAAGCTTACACAAAAGAAAGCCGGAGTCAGTTGTAGATTCTAATCTAATAAAAAGAGTATTTATTAGTGAACTCCATTCTGGATAGAAAGGTAGGTAGATAGAGACACTGCGCTATCCTAATTTAGCTGGATGGAGATGGATGCACGGAGCGTCCATCCTCTCTCTAGGCATGGTAGGAATAAGAATGGAGAAGGGGTCGAGGAAGAAGCCGGAAGGACGGAAGTCCCTGAGAGTATCAGTCTAACATCAAAGGGATAGAACCAGCATGATAGAGTAAAGGTGTCAAATCCCGAGGTCCCTATCTAGCCACTAGCTCTCTAGTAAAAACCCCTCTGTAGGTTGAGGCAGGAAACAGCGTAACAGTGTAAAGTCCTTCACTTCCAACAATCTTAAGCAGGGGTCTTCAAACTATGGCCCTCCAGATGTTCATGGACTACAAATCCCATCAGCCCCTGCCAGCATGGCCAAGTGGTAGGGCTCATGGGAATTGTAGTCTATGAACATCTGGAGGGCCATAGTTTGAAGACCCCTGATCTTAAGAGATCCCGGAAGCTAAGCAACACCAGCCCTGCTTAGTACTTGAATGGGAGACCACCAAGAAATCCCAGAGCGTCTATGCAGAGGCAGGCGACGGCAAACCACCTCTGTATCTCTTTTGCTCTGAGCTGGTGTCAGGGGGATTGTATCTAGGTGATTGAGATGCATTCCTAGCTCAGTGTAATTGCTGCTACGTAGAGGCAGGCGATGGTAAACCACCTCTGCTCATCTCTTTACTTGAAACCCTACCGGGTTGCCGTAAGTCAACTGTGACTTGGTGGTGTCATGATATAAAAAAGAGAGAGTAAAAGTTCACTAAAGGGTCATCTTCTAAGTTAGCAGACGTTTGCAAACCCAGAGGCCGGAGACAGTCAGTCTAGGGGCGAAGGAGCAGTTAACCTTTAACATGATTGGTGAGTTCAACTGTGACTCTAGACCAATGAGAGGCTGATGCCTGGGCGGGGAAAAGTATCCTGTCGGATGTATGTATTGTATATGCTATGCCAGTGGTGGTGAACCTTTTCGAGACCGAGTGCCCAAATTGCAACCCAAAATCCACTTATTTATCGCAAAGTGCCAACCCGGCAATTTAACCTGAATACTGAGGTTTTAGTTTAGAAAAAGCGGTTGGCTCTGAGGCATGCGTTTACTCAGAAGCAAGCCCCATTGCCAGCAACTGAGCTTACTCCCAGGTAAAGGATCGCGCTTTAGTTCTTTGCATGAGAATCAGTGGGGTTTAACAGCGCTTAACAGGGTTACCTACACTGCTTCCCCAAAACTAGGTCTTAGGTTTAATGCTAATAATCGAGCCCAGCGGCCCAGGCCAGCCTAGATGTGTGTGTGGGGGGGAGGGCGACTCTGTTTGCACGTGCCCACAGAGAGGGCTCTGAGTGCCACCTCTGGCACCCGTGCCATAGGTTCGCCACCACTGTGCTATGCTATGTTCAGATAGTTGAGATAGAGTCTGAGTTAAGTTCAGTGGGTATGTTGAACTTTGTTATTGATGAAGAGTTCTGTATAGTATTATAGTCTTGTATGGAATAGACTTGTGTAACCTTGCAACTGCTAAAGTAAAAACCTTCCTATGGAAAGAACATCTTGAGTGGAGAGTATTCTTTCCCAAGAGTGTGCTAGAAGGTTGCAGTGAGTGCAAGAAGACTATTAAACCTTCTCATCTTGCCAGAGTAGCTCCGCTTTAAACACTGCTGATAGATGGCTCACCACCAAAGAGTACCTTCATATATCTTGGCAATTACATTGCTGAATACTGGATTCTGTGGAGCAAGAAGAGAAGGGGGTTGTCTCGTGGTTGCTGGTACTTCAAGGATTCCAATGGCTGGCCACTCTCAAAACCTCACGCCCTTGAAATCTTGCTGGTCTTTATGGTTCTACTGGGCTCGAATCTTGCTCTTCTGCTGCAACCCAACATGATTGCTGTGGCGTTCCCCCCCTCACCCGGGCCCTTTGGGCAGTGTGTCCTTCCCTCCTCCCTAACCTGGGGGTTGGTCTCCCCAGATGATGACCTCCCCAATTGGCCCAAGGGCCAAGAAACCATCATGCCCACAAAGCACTGGGTGTACGGGGCAGCCCTCACCCACGCCACTTGCCTCCTAGCAGGTCTCCTTGCCTCCCTTCCCCGGTCTGGCTTGAGCCTTCACACCCTTCCTCTCTCTCTCCCTTGTTGCTTCACAGGGAGAGGTGTTTACAGCCTGTGTGAACAACTCCCACCCTGTTTCTGCCTTGAACCGGGGTCTAGGTTCCCAAAGGGGGTCTGGGCTTCAGGGTCCTCTTCCCTCCTTCCCGCTTCCCACCATGGAGCTGTCCCTTTCCCTTGTCTCTTCACGCCACCACCCACATTCCCTGCTGCTGCTTCTGCAGCTCCAGACTCGCCCTTTCCCACTTCCTGATATCCCTTCTGCCCTCTCATTCCTCTCCCTCATCCCAGCTGCTTCTCCAGCCCATCTTCTGCAGCCGCCTCAGCTGTGGGCTTGCTGGGCCTCAGCCTCCTCTCTTCCCTGCCTTCCCCTTTGAACCAGGCCTCTGAGGCCTCTGCGGCCTTCACCCTCCCTGCAAGAGGCTCCTCCGCCGCCTTCCCATCTCCCGCAGTGCCAGCTGGTGCGGGACTCAGTGGGGTAAGTCCGGGTGTAACCCCCATGCTCAGAATGGGTTGACCCAGAAAGGGGTGGAGCAGGAGGCTGCAGAGCTCATGTAGTTGGAGGAGACGAGGCTACCAGACTCGGACCTCGGTTTGTATAAGCCCTGAACACCTTGTTAAGGTAAACTGCAATATTGTTGGGAACTACTGGGAAGGTAGTTGTTTATTTTTTGCTATGTTGTAAATGTTGGAGTTTATTGTTTCAGGGTTTCTTTTTGTGGTTGTGATGGGTGAGAGTTCTCCTGGAAACCTTCATCATGTTGAATCCTGTTCACCAAGCCCTTGGAGTCTTCAGGAGCCAACCCACTTGCAAAGAAGAATTGGACTTGGCAGTGTCAGTAGACTGTAACTAGAAGGACTTGAAAATGCAACCTGAACAGGACCTTGAAGTGTGATGTTAAATGTTGATGTTATATGTTGAGAAAGTAAAACATTTTGTTTTTAAGAATTGTTGTTGCAAACTCATTCCAAGTTCTGCCCTACAGAACCCACAAGCTGAGGTTACACGGGCGCCGCAACCGAGCCCGGACAATTGCCCACCTGACGCTTAACTGGGACTGTGTTCTTGTTGGGAAAGTCACTGTGCATTTACACTGGGAGATCTGACATGTAGATATCAAGCCATTATTCTTGCCAGAGGGCAGCCAGCATTGTCCATGTTCCAAGGTACAAGTTTTCCCTGAAGATTAAAACAACTGAACATTCAATACTCTCTCCCCCACCCCGTTCCCTTCACCCCAGGGTGGGTGGAGCATGACCAGAGGCTGGACTCCTCCCTCCCTCTCCCCACAGGGTGGGTGGGCACTGACCAGATGGCGGCCCCCTTCCCTCTGCCCATAGCCTGATCCCAATTCTTCAGCTTCGATATCAAACCTTGGCCCTCCTGCCATCAGACGTGAAGCTGGCGTGAGAAGGCATGCCCTCTGACCAAAGGGGTCTTTAGGGGTATCACAGGTGCCTACAATTGTACATGTATGGGCACTACTAAGATTTTAAATGCCCGTAGTCCTAAAAAAGAAAATGAGCAGCAGTGGCGTAGGAGGTTAAGAGCTCGTGTATCTAATCTGGAGGAACCGGGTTTGATTTCCCGCTCTGCCGCCTGAGCTGTGGAGGCTTATCTGGGGGATTCAGATTAGCCTGGGCACTCCCACACATGCCAGCTGGGTGACCTTGGGCTAGTCACAGCTTCTCGGAGCTCTCTCAGCCCCACCCACCTCACAGGGTGTTTGTTGGGAGGGGGGAAGGGCAAGGAGATTGTAAGCCCCTTTGAGTCTCCTGCAGGAGAGAAAGGGGGGATATAAATCCAAACTCCTCCTCCTCCTCCTCCTCCTCCTTCTCCTCCTCCTCCTCCTCTTCTCCTTCTCCTTCTCCTTCTTCTTCTCCTCCTTCTCCTTCTCCTTCTCCTCCTTCTCCTTCTCCTCCTCCTCCTTCTCCTTCTCCTTCTCCTTCTCCTTCTCCTCCTCCTCCTCCTTCTTCTCCTTCTCCTCCTTCTCCTTCTCCTTCTTCTTCTTCTTATCATGCCTTTTCGGATGGCTGCTGAAAAAGCAACAAGTCCTAGACTGAAAAGACTTCCAAGCGGTATTTGGGGAGGTGGAAGAAGGTCTTCTCCAGATGATGAACACAGGAGCGTGCTGGGTAGCAGTTCGGGAGGCTTGCCATATTTTTAAGGCGTGTTTTACAATGTAACAATGAGTGATTTTTTAATGTATCTGGAAGTGTTTGACCTTTTCTTGACTAGATGCCTAATACAGGTTCTAGACTGGACTGGACAGACACTGGCGTGATATCTCCATCAACATATCAATGTAAAACAATGAAATTCAAACTTCACAGTTCAGGAGGCGAGAGAGCCCCCTTCAGATGGGCTCCCAAACGTCATTCCTCAGCCATATGGCGGAAGTCTCCCTTCGCGGGGTCGTTGGTGCCTGATGGCGAGCCAGTCGGCAGGAAAGCTTTCACTAAAATGAATCGCAAGAGACAGCTTTTAACTGAAGTGGCTGCCATATGATCGATTAGTTAGGCCTTGATTGGTATTATGTCAGCACCAGCCGCTGCCTACCAGCTCCCAGAGGAGCGGGGTGGAATTAATGGGGACTGTCCAGGATTTTCCAGTAGTGTTTCCTCCGGCCGAAGCCTTCCGCAAAGGAAAGTGTTAGGAATTGCAAGTGTCTGTCACAATCCTGACAAGAAAGGGTTAACTGTGTGCATGTTAATTAGCTAGTGAGGTCAGTGTCTTGCCACCAGTTCATTGATTAGGCCATTGGGCAGTTCATCTGACATCATCACCTGGGTGAGACAAAGCATGTGAGTCAGAGGTTATAAAGTTAATTGATCTTCTTTGTCTCACTCAGAGAGAGCACACCAGATTTTTCTTTTGTACCTGTAACATGGATTCACCTTAAAGGTGAATGCCTAGGCCTCATGTGAGCTCAGTTTGTCCTGCAACTCAGTTTGTGCTAGAACAGTAAGGATTTATTGTTTTTAAACTCCATGTATCCCTACCCTGATTTAGTCAAGTAAAGTTTTATCTTCTTTTTATAATCACAGCAAAAGTCTCTTGGTCTCTTGTTTCACTCTGCTAATTTTTCCAAACAAGGAAGCAATTTCCCCAACAATAAAGCACTGGGGGAAACTGCGTGGCTGGGGAGGGTTGTTTCCGGGAGAAGAGAGAGAGGATGGGACTTCTGCTTTTTGGGGAGCTCTGTGGGGCTCCAAGTTAAGTGCTGTTGGGCATCATCATGGCCGTGGGCCCCACACTGGGGGGAACCCATATTAAAGTATTTCCTGATAGCAAATGGCAGCTTCGGCCCAAACTACATTTACAATTTGTAACATAGAAGGTTGGGGCTCTTTTAGAAGAGCAAGGGGACTTGTCTTGCTTGGGTTTAACTTTCAAGCCTTGTCCATCATCCCATTCCTGGCAGACTCTGGCCACTCTCTTCTTCTCCAGTTTGACAGTCTGGATAGTGCCTGAATTTCCTGTTATCTCCCACTTTGAAGTTTCAATTCCAGATTTGCTTTCCCAATTGCACCAGGCCAGTCTTCTGCACTTTGAAGACTGTTAATGCCCTGAACGGGTTGGAATCTTGTCCAAAACTGACTAGTTTCCTCACAAAGCTGTGTTTCATCAGGCCTGCAAAGAAAAAAGGCATTTCGGGCTCGTGAGGAAGTGGGTTTGTGTGTGTACATTCCTGAGGCCTTTGCTCTTCCCAAGTTGTGGGTTTTTTTTTTCGTTTACACCAAAAAGCTGGCTGTGCCAACTCTCAGCCTGAACTACAGACATCAAAATCTCAGTGCTGAGTTATTGCAGGATTCAATTTTGTACTAATTGAGCCAAGCTCAAAATATTATCTTAAGAGTTACCAGTATACACTCGTCAGTGATGCAGGCCTGTCTCCCTTCCTGGAATTTTTGGCAGCGAAGATGAAACTTCCCTGAGTGGGGAGACATGAGCAAATACTTTTGCTCTTGCTAAAAACCGCCGAGTGTTTCTTGGGCCCGTTATGCACAGAGTGCTTCTCATGACAGTCTTCGCCCTGTTGTGCCTTCGCAGCGTGGACCCCTTGATATGAACATATAGTTTATAATGTTTTAAGCCATATATTTAATCGTATAAAGTATATTACAGGTAATTGATAAAAGATCAGTAAGATGCTGTTAAACAAAGAACTGTAATTTCATTAGTAGAGAGGCTTTGCTTGGAAGAAGGGGGGGGGCGATTTCTGCACTTTTCAGTAAAGTCTGATACACATGCTGTGGAATTTGGGGACGGCCTCTCACCAGACAGATAAAGGAGACAAGGCGTACAGAAAAACACAGATAAGGGCGAAGGAAAACTGGGTTGATATAGCAACCAAGATCTCTGAACGGGGCAAGATGACATAAAGAATACACGCCCCATTGTGGAAAGTAAGGTGGGCTTTGGAGAGGAGTGGAGAGTCAAATGGCAATGTGCACGTATCCCAAATCTAGCCAATGGTCAGAAGACAAGGAGGGATGTTTGTAAGAGGGTATAAATTATGTTACGCAAGCAACAGCCCCTGGAACCTCCTCCCTGTTGCTAACAGAGGAGAGTTCCCTCTTCTGCGCAGAACTGAATGAAAACAATAAATCTCTGAACACTGAAGAAGCTTTTGGATGGTTATTTTTGTAACCGGTCAGAGCTTTTGCTCTGTGGACAGGGCCTTTGCCCCTGTGCCCATCACCCTCAAGGTTCCTTGTTTACACACGAGGAAGTGCCCGCCGCCAGCTGTGTGTCTTGCCTCTGCCTCTCCTACTTCTGGGTCACTCCCTGTCCAACTAGATTGCGGCCTTCTTTTTTTTTGTCTTGAGCCCTTTACAATTTATATTGATATTCCTTATATCAATATTGTGCAGGCTTGCTATTGTTTTTTGGGGGGGGAATGCCGGCCGTGGATCCCTGTGAGGAGTGGCGGGGGGGTGGGGGAAGAGACCAGAAGACTGGAAGGACCAAAACCCAGAGGGGAGGGGAAACGTCAGGGTTTGCCCACACCCAGCTATCATGAGGCTTCTGAGAGCAGCAGTGGCGTAGGAGCTTAAGAGCTCGTGTATCTAATCTGGAGGAACCGGGTTTGATTCCCAGCTCTGCCGCCTGAGCTGTGGAGGCTTATCTGGGGAATTCAGATTAGCCTGTACACTCCCACACACGCCAGCTGGGTGTCCTTGGGCTAGTCACAGCTTCTCGGAGCTCTCTCAGCCCCATCTTCTTCTTCTTCTTCTTCTTCTTCTTCTTCTTCTTCTTCTTCTTCTTCTTCTTCTTCTTCTTCTTCTTCTTCATCTTCATCTTCATCATCATCTTCGGCCCCTCGAGTGGAAGCGCATCCGTACAGAAGTCTCTGCCCTGGAGGAAACGTACCCTCGCTGCAAGCAGAGCGCCAGAGGATAATTGGCCTTTGAAAAGGTATGCCAATTCTTTTCAAGCCCTCTCGTTCCCCCTCTTGTTAGCCTATCAGTTGCCTGCTCTTTAGGGGCAGCCTTTCAAAGAGGATTTGAAGCTGTGGGTTGTTTTCTTTCTTTAATGAAACTTGCAAAAAGCTAATGTTTCCAGTTTACAAGGAAGTGCCTCTAACCATCTGTTTGCTGTCAACCAGTGTTTGGAAAGGGAGTTTTATGATGTTTTTCCCATCAAACACTCCAGTTCTTACAAGTAGTTTAGTGAACTTCATAAAAAACTCAGCTTTTGCAGTAATGCTGCGAGGAAATTCTGATTTAAGATTTAATCAACAGCGCTTTTAAAAAAAAAACACTGGAAATTGAGACCAGCCAGCAAACTGTGCTAGAAAAGGAGCTCGCTGTATCTAAGCAAGAATTAGAAAGTGACTTTTCCCTAACAGTTATTCTCTTGAGCTATCAAAATCTGTTTAGCCCCAGTTCAATTTAAGCAAAGTTTAATTAGAAAAAGTTGGATTAAGCTGTTTATCCATGATGGAAATAAGTGTTGCAAATTCAAGGTGTCCCTGAGTCGTCTTTGAAGCCGGCACTGGGTAAACATCCCAGTTTCCCTGATTCCCTTAAACTTTCTTTGAACTGTATTGTCGAAGGCTTTCATGGCCGGAATCACTGGGGTGCTGTGTGGTTTCCGGGCTGTGTGGCTGTGTTCTAGCAGCATTCTCTCCTGACGTTTCGCCTGCATCCGTGGCTGGCATTTTCAGAGGATCTGATGGTAGGAATGGAAAGCAAGTGGAGTATATATACTGTGAGGTCAAAAGGTGAGGCCATCTGAATAGAGTAGCCTGGCATGTGAGTCACAAAAGAAGTTCTGTAGCCCTGGGGAGGTAACAAATGAAGATAGCAAGGTCAATATGTGGGTGAATGGATCTTGAATAGGAAGCTTATCCTGGTCTTTGTTTCCTTTGATTGATATTGTCTATAGTTGTCCTGTGTTTGTGTGGAGCTGATTTGTCACTGTCTTGATTCTAGAGTTTTTCAACACTGGCAGCCAAATTCTGTTCATTTTCATGGTTTCTTCCTTCCTGTTGAAGTTGTCCATGTGCTTGTGAATTTCAATGGCTTCTCTGTGTAGTCTGACGTAGTGGTTTCTTTGAACTGTCTGTTGGTCTGCTCTGATTGTGAACGTGCTGCAGACACATGACCAACCCGTGTGGGACAATTCAAATGGGGATGGCACGGATGACGCCGCTGTGACAGTATCGACTCCTGGCCAGATATCCCCAGACGGCCTCTGACTGAAGGTTTCTCAGGGGAGCGGCTTAAACCTGAATTATAGTGTGCGGAAAATGCACCTTTGTGGACCAGGCCAGAACAGAAAGACAAACTCCCAGGATTGATATTAGGCCTGGCCAATCCAGAGCCTTCATACTGCCAGCCTATTGCAACGGTCGCTGCTGCTGCTGCTGCTGCTGCTGCTGCTGCTGCTGCTGCTTCTTCTTCTTCTTCTTCTTCTTCTTCTTCTTCTTCTTCTTCTTCTTCTTCTTCTTCATCATCATCCTGTCTCCATTTGATCATGTGCTCCATTTGCACATCGGCAATCCCAGAATGCTTAGCAGGCTGGACTCCCATGTCTTGGCCCTAGCCAGGGAGTTCCCAGTTCCCGGTTGGGAAATACCTGGAGGATTTGGGGGGGAGGGGTGAAAGGGAGGGAAAGGGTTTCAATATAGGGCAGTAGTGGCGAACCTATGGCACGGGTGCCAGAGGTGGCACTCAAAGCCCTCTTTGTGGGCACGTGCGCTGTTGCCCCAGTTTGGGCACTCGACAGTGGCATAGTGTCAAGGGGATGAGGGGTGCACAATGCACTGGGGGCGTGACCCTGTGGGGGCGTGGCCAGGGCATTCCAGGGGTGTGACGGAGGTGTTTTGGGGTGTTCCAGGGCACGGCGGGGGGAGGCAGGGGCGTAGCAAGGGCGCAGGGCGCACCGTGCCCGGGATGCAGTTTTCCCTTGCTCCAGCCCTGGCACTCGATCTCTAAAAGGTTCGCCATCACTGATATAGGGCATAATAATGCCATAGGGTCAACCTTCCAAAGCAGCCATTTTCTCCAAGGGGATAGATTTTTTTTCACCTGGAGAGTATTTGTGATCCCAAGAGATCTCCAACTACTATCGGAGACTGGCAGCCCTGCCCTAGCATGTGTCTTTCGAGTTGGTTTACCTAGTTCCGAGCTACCTTTTGGTCTATCGGCTACCTGGATACTTAGGAATCTTCCTGGATATCTCCTCACTTGGGATCCAACCGGGATTGGAAACTTCTGGTACAATCCTGTGCGCAGTGGCGCCAACGTAAATCCACTGAAATCCATTAGCTTAGGCTGGAGCAAGTCTGCCTTGGGTTGCCCTGATAACTGTACGCCTTTCTCCTCTCCTCCGCAGCGTTCTGGCCCAGGTGGACGTGTCACGGGGGTCGTGTGGATATTTGGAATATTTGCCTTTCATCGGGAACATTCTGCTATTCAAGCCCACTGGCGTGATCATATTTTTACTGTTTGAATGTATTTTGTATTCTGGTCATTGGACTCTGTTTAAATGTATCCAAGTCTCAGTGTGGTCTTAAGGACTTGGGTGTGTGTAATTCTGTTACCGCTGCCCCAGTAACATACAGTGATTTCTAGGAGTGATTTCAAGTGATTTCAGCTCATGACAGCAAGGCAAGGAGGAAAAGGCGCAGGAGACCAGAGTTTCTTCAAAAGCAGGGAGGTTCTTTATTGGCAAGTGATTTCCTGGCACAGCTCAGCAAAAAGGACCCTCACATGGCTGTGCATCAGGCCCTTTTTATACATTTCCCCAGTAACCCAGAAAGGGGGTGTAGGGCAGTCCCACCCCCATAGTGCAAAAACCAGGAAGGGGGCGGTCTCCTTCCATCTAATACAGAGAAAATATCCTAGAACGCCAAAGGGAGAAAACAATCCCTTTGCACATGCTGATGAGATCAAATCCCAGAAGAAAAGCTAGCACCTTCTTGCCTGAGGTGGTTCCTTGGGAGTGTTAGACAGAGACAAGTTTAAATGATCCAATGAATTCTTGGATCCGGAAAGTAAGGATGTGAACAGTCCAATTAGCTTCTGGATCCTGAGAGTAAAATTTCAAACAGTCCAATAGCAAAACAGGGTGACATCCTTTGTTAGTCAAAAGGCCCTTTTCTTGGTGAAGATGGGATTACCTGGGTGTTGGTCCAAACTGAATTCCCGGACTAACTAACTTGTCCCTTAATACCAACCTTTCTGGCCACTGCTTTGGCCATCAGACACAAATTTCAAAAATAACATTTCTAAACTTAAACGTTAGGGAAACCTTAAAGGATAAACACATGTACTTATACTTAGGGGCGAGACTTTACAGATACTTATTGGCATGGCTTTCTTAAATCTATCAATAACAAAACCTTAAGCTAACTGAAGAACCTAACTAAACTAACATCCTAAACTGCAGGCACATCATCAATTCAACTTAAAAGGGGCTTTTATTACATCCTAGAAAGGCATAAACAAGAGGGAAACAATTGGACAATTGGCCATGCTGGCAGGGGCTGATGGGAATTGCAGTCCATAACATCTGGAGTGCCAAAGGTTCGCCACCACTGCCCTACAGGGTCACCATAGCTTGGTGGCGACTTGATGGCACTTTCTGCCACCGAAGGCGCAGTCGTTGGCCACAAGATCCATCGTTGAACTTTGTCAACTCATATCGGGGACACTTGAGCACAAGCCGTCACGCTTTCACCACGCCAGGACCAATGTTTTGCCGCTTTTGTGTCCGGGCGGATACTGCTACCGTGGAAAAGCTGAGTCTTCCACCTGGAAACTGTAGAGGCAGACACAGGCCTTCAGATCCGTTTCACTTTGGCAAGCCTCGGCGACGACGGTGAGCGCAATTGGAGCGGAGTGTTAACGATACAGGCCACGCCGCAAAGCCGATACGGGTCATGAAAAGCAAATTAATCAGGGTTGCAGCTGGAGCAATACCCTTCTGAATAATTAAGAAGCCAAACAAAACTTGGAGAGAGAGCTGGGCAGCCAGGCGTGTTCGCCTAATTCCACTCTGGAGGGTGCTCGCCTGCCACCTCTAAAGATAGTAAACGGCATCGGTGAGAAAGAGAGAGGATAAATATGTGTGCAAACATTTAATAAAGCCAAAGAGCGGGCAGAGACACAAACAGAACTGATCTAGTAGCATCGGTCTAACTTGGCACTTAGATACCATGGATTGCACTTCATCAGCCCCTGCCAGCATGGCCATGGCCAATTGGCCATGCTGGCAGGGGCTGATGGGAGTTGTAGTCCAGAAATATCTGAGGTGCCAGAGTTGGACACCCCTGTAGTAGTACAGGGGTGCAGCAGTGGCGTAGGAGGTTAAGAGCTCGTGTCTCTAATCTGGAGGAACCGGGTTCGATTCCCAGCTCTGCCGCCTGAGCTGTGGAGGCTTATCTGGGGAATTCAGATTAGCCTGTGCACTCCCACACACGCCAGCTGGGTGACCTTGGGCTAGTCACAGCTTCTCGGAGCTCTCTCAGCCCCACCTACCTCACAGGGTGTTTGTTGTGAGGGGGGAAGGGCAAGGAGTTTGTCAGCCCCTTTGAGTCTCCTGCAGGAGAGAAAGGGGGGATATAAATCCAAACTCCTCCTCCTCCTCCTCCTCTTCTTCTCCTTCTTCTTCTTCTTCTCCTTCTTCTTCTTCTTCTTCTTCTTCTTCTTCTTCTTCTTCTTCTTCTTCTTCTTCTTCTTCTTCTTCTTCTTCTTCTTCTTCTTCTTCTTCTTCTTCATTGAGATTTTGGCCTCATATTTTGGCCCAAATCCTGGAGACTCAAGCCAAAGAGGGTGATCGCTTTTGACTCCCCAATGGAAAAAAAGACGAACTGTTCAACTTCCACCCCGATTCCCAGCATGCCTGTGCTAGGTATTCCTTATGGTCTGATTTATAAGTGCCCATCATATAGTTACTCCCTTGAAGTCCAGCCCTGTTTACAATTAAAGACCTTGGAATCTGTTCCAGCAAGTCTTTGCCTACTGGCAGACACGACCCACTTCAGGAAACCCGAGTCTTTATTCTGCCCCGGAGTCCAGCCTTGACGTCTCTAGGATTTGCAACAAACATCTTACGTTTTGCTCACTCCACTCTGTAAAATTCATTCTGAGTCCAAGGAAATTGATTTCTTTTTCTTTCTTTCTTTTTGAAAGAAACAGCCTCTGGGGCTCGGGCTACAATCTCACCAGGTTTCCTCCTTCCTTCGTCTCTGCCTTATAATCCGTTCTACTTAAAGTGGCTCGGTGTGGTGCGGAGAACATGTGGATCTCATCACACCTTCGGTTGACTCTTGATCAACAAAAGATGTTGAAGGTTGCCTGTGTTCCCCCCGTGGTCTGGGCTGTGGGAAGGCCAGGCGGAGGAGACCAGGTTTCCAGATCCGGAGGGCTTTGCGGGGATCGTGTACTTTTGGTTAGACCAGTGTTTCCCAACCTTTTCGAGGTCAGGGTACCTTTGACCTCACTCTTCATATCTCACGGTACCCCTGCCGCCACCCTCCACCTTCCCCTCCCATTGCCCCTGCTTGCCACACCCCCCCACCTTCTCCTCCCAGGGTGAAGGGTAGCACTGGGGGTGGTGGCGGCTGCTGACCTTGTGGCAGGCCCTGCCCCATGGGCCAGCTCCATGTCCTTGCTGGCGCCGGTGGGAGACACCACAAAAATGAGGGGGGGGAGGCGGTAGTGTTGCCGTGGTACCCCTGGGACATGCTCACGGCACCCCAGGGTACCATGGAACCCTGGTTGAGAATGGCTGGGTTAGACCGTCTGTGTGTCTGAAGGCCTCCTTGTGTGTGTGCACAGTGCTGTCAAGTGGCAGCCAACTTATGGCCACCCCAGCAAGGGGCTTTCAAGACCAGCAAGAAGCCAAAGTGGTTTGCCGTTGCTGTCGGGCCTGCGCCATCCTTGGCCTGGCAAGTCGCACGTATGCTGCAGATGGCCCGGCCGTTTCCACCCCTCAAGGCCACGAGGCTTCTTCCCTTTGTAACTAGTTCAGTGGCGCTTGACAGTTTCTCCTTATCTGTCTTTCTAAAGGGAGTAACCTGCCTGTCCCAAAACAGTGGCCCCTTCCGCACATGCAGAATAATGCACTTTCAATCCACTTTCACAATCGTTTGCAAGTGGAATGTGGTATTCCGCACGGTGAAATCCAGCTGCAAAGTGCATTGAAAGTGCATTATTCTGCATGTGCGGAAGGGGCCAATGTCTCTTTCTCACTGTCCTTTCACATGCTGATATATTGGGAATGCAAGGACAGGGGGTGGGATGGGGGTGATGGGTTGAATACTGGGGCCAGAGAGCCAAACCCCCAGTTTCGGCTGTCTGGCCGATGGGCTGACACGGCTCTGAATAAAGCTCTTGAATCTACCTTGAGTCTTATGACTGACTGGAGTACCAGCCCCTTACAATTGCAGTGGCATTGGAGGTTAAGAGCTCGTGCATCTAATCTGGAGGAACCGGGTTTGATTCCCCACTCTGCCACCTGAGCTGTGGAGGCTTACCTGGGGAATTCAGATTAGCCTGTGCACTCCCACACACGCCAGCTGGGTGACCTGGGGCTAGTCACAGCTTCTCGGAGCTCTCTCAGCCCCACCTACCTCACAGGGTGTTTGCTGTGAGGGGGGAAGGGCAAGGAGATTGTAAGCCCCTTTGAGTCTCCTACAGGAGAGAAAGGGGGGATAGAAATCCAAACTCTTCTTCTTCTTCTTCTCTTCCTCTGCAGAGCCTTCTTTCGTGGTGTCCCTTCCAAGTATTGACCCTGTTTAGATTCTGAGATCTGATGAGATCAGGCTATAGCAGTGAGGGCGAACCTTTTCGAGACCGAGTGCCTACACTGCAACCCAAAACCCACTTATGTATCGCAAAGTGCCAACACGGCAATTTAACCCGAATACTGAGGTTTTAGTTTAGAAAAAAATGGTTGGCTCCGAGGCGTGCGTTACTCAGGAGTAAGCTTGGTGGTAATCGGTGGCTTTGCTTTGAACCAACCGTGCAACTCTTCCAACGGATGAATCATGACCCTAGGAGGGTTTACTCAGAAGCAAGCTCCATTGCCAGCAGCCGAGCTTACTCCCAGGTAAAGGAGCGCGCTTTAGTTCTTCGCATGAAAATCAGTGGGGTTTAACAGCACTTAACAGGGTTGCCTACACTGCTTCCCCAAATCTAGGTCTTAGGTTTAATGCTAATAATCGAGCCCAGCAGCCCAGGCCAGCCTAGATGTGGGGGGGGGGCACTCTGTGTGCACGTGCCCACAGAGAGGGCTCTGAGTGCCACCTCTGGCACTCATGCCATAGGTTCGCCACCTCTGGCACTCATGCCATAGGTTCGCATGCAGTCCCCCCCCCCCCCCCCCGGTCTGCTTGGGGACTCATAAAAACCATTCTGGTTCACAGTGGCCAATGTTTTCTGCTCCGGCACGGGACAGGCGGGCTGGTTTTGTGAGCCAACGATGAAGAGCACGGACTTCTTTATAAGCTGGACATGTCTGCCTGGTGCATCTCCTGATAATTGCAGCAAACGCTCCTCTGATTTAAAATCAATACGTGCAGTCCATTAAATAAGTGCTCAGACATCAGAGGGCCGAGGGGCGAGCAGCCTCCCAACGACTGGGCTCTTTCTGTGCCGCTGAAAAACGATTGCTCTGCTTCAGTTTGCAGAGAGGCCTTTTTGGCTAATTAGAGGTTGCGCGGCACAAGCGTTGCCCGTTTTCCTGGCGCTTCAAAACCCTGCAGAGCGAGAGATCGGGACCTAAGAAATGAGGGTCAGGGTGATGCCGTCCTCATCAAACAGACGACTGCCGTCAGCCTCTGACTGACAGCTCCGTACGCCCTGGATTGTCAACAGTAATTTCTCGCATTGTAATACATTCCTGCAGGCATTTGAGTGTTTCCTTCTGTCCTTGAACTTTGGTGTCCCCGGGATTGCAAACATTTGGCCTCTGCCAGTCCTAGAGTCAAGTGGAAGGACTTCTTCTCATGACTTTGGTGTTCTCAATGTAGTCTAAAATTATATTCGCTATTTTTTTTCTGACTACCTCCAGGAGCAGACATAGTAAATTTGGGGCGCTGGGGAAAAGTCAAGGACGGGGAGTTAGGTCAAAACTCTGGAGTTAGATCAAAACTCCTTGGAATCAGCCGCTTGGCTGAGGGCTTTTAGATTCTGGCTGCAAATTCATTTTCTCTCGGACTGAAATTCCCTGGTCCACCGTCTGCTCTCTGACACCCATTCCAACCCCTGGTTTTTCATAATTGAAGAAAAAATGGCCTGTATTGGACTGTCGGTGGATTCACTTTGCCCTTTGTCCTATTCAGGAGCTTATAGAAAATTAAAAGGTCAACTATTGGATAGAGAGTTCTCTACCTTAATCACCACAGCCAAGAAAACATGCTCCCCCCCTGTATTTTTCTCTCCCATTTGAATGGGGCCACTTGGCACACTACCTGTATTGCTTAATAAACCCTACTCAAAGGAGAGCCACAATGCTCGCCAGGTTTAATGTTATGCCTTCTGCCTTGTTACATGGCAGATTTATTCCCACCCAGCCATCTGGACCAGAATAACAAGAATGGCTCAGTGTGGTGTGCTGGACTCTAATCTGGAGAACCAGGTTCGATTCCCCGCTCCTCCATGGGAGCAGCCAACTCTTATGTGGTGAGCTGGGTTTGTTTCCGGCCTCCTCCACATGCAGCCAGCTGGGTGAACTTGGGCTAGTTACAGAACTCTCTCAGCCCCACTGACCTCACAAGGCGCCTGTTGTGGGGAGAGGAAGGGGAGGAGTTTGTAAGCCACTTTGAGACCCCCTCATGGTTCAGAATAGTAGCGTATAAATCCAAACTCTTCTTCTAGCTGGGGGGTGGGGGACAGCCCCCCAGCACAGCTTGCTTGTTTGCTCCTCTTGCCTACAAAAAAGGAGGAGAGGAAGCAGCTGATGGGGGGGGGTCCATCCCAGGGCCCCTCCCTCTCATGCTTAGTCAAGAAGGATATTGACAAGCTGGAATGGGTCCAGAGCAAGGTGACCAGAATGGCCAAAGGTCTGGAGTCCATGCCCTACGAGGAGAGACTTAGGGAGCCGGGGATGTTTCGTTTGGCAGAGAGAAGGTTGAGGGGTGACATGATAACCATGTTTCAATATTTGAAGGATTGCCATGTCAGAGAGGGAGCAAGCTGGTCTTTTGCGGCTTCAGAGATTAGGGCAAGAAGGAATGGGTTCAATGTACAAGAAAAGGGATTCCATAAGAACATAAGAACATAAGAAAGAGCCTGCTGGATCAGACCAGAGTCCATCTAGTCCAGCTCTCTGCTACTCGCAGTGGCCCACCAGGTGCCTTTGGGAGCTCACAGGCAGGATGAGAAAGCAATGGCCTTCTGCGGCTGCTGCTCCTGAGCACCTGGTCTGCTAAGGCATTTGCAACCTCAGATCAAGGAGGACCAAGATTGGTAGCCATAGGTCGACTTCTCCTCCATAAATCTGTCCAAACCCTTTTTAAAGATATCCAGGTGAGTGGCCATCACATTCAGCTGCAGATCTCGGTCACACGTCCCACTGCGGAGCCAACCGCACCCCGTCCTGCGCATCGGATTCTTCTCGCCTAAATGCAGACAACATTGCTGTGGTGGTCGCTGTTTAATTTCCTTTTGCTGCGTTCAGCCCAGCTTTTCGGCCCGTCGGGGCCCTGTGGGATCCTATGCTTGTCTTCTAAGGTGTTTGCCACACGCCCCCCTCCCTAGTTTTGTGTCTTCTGCGTGTCTGACTCGAATCCCCTCTATTCCTTCATCCCAGAGAAAGAGAGAGAGAGAGAGAGAGAGAGAGAGAGAGAGATCTCAACTGTTCTCTGCCAGTATATATTTTAAACCAAACTGCTCTGATGCTTGAGGGCATCTCAGTCCGTGGTGGATAGACACACAGAGACAAGAAAATATCAAAGTGCTGAGACCTTCTCTGTCTTCATCTGGGTTTTTCCTTGGATGGGAGATGCTGCGAGGTCTTTTTTTTTCCCCCCCCCCCCCCCCCCGTCAGCAGAGTCACATCTTTCAAACACACGCGCTGGGGAGATTTTGATGCGAGCGTACAAGGGCTTCGGCGCGCCCCCCTCCCCCTCCAGCCTGCAGGCTCAAAAAAGCAGGAACAAGAGGCTGAGAAAGAAAGTCCTTTCTGGAAAGATGATTTCAAAATGTGCCCTGTCAGGTAATCTGCATAATGCCTTCTGGCAGTCGGAAGAGCATGAGAGGGAGGCGCGCACATCTGGTAGAGACAGCAGTGCGAGGAGCGTCACACATCCAGCCTCCCTGCCTGACAGACTGGAGCAAACCTGGGATTGCCGGTGTCATCGTCAGCCCCTGTTTGATCCTAATGGGGGAGCCGTCGGGATTTTGGGAAGGTTTTTATTTATTTGTCTCTATTAAAGAGTTTATTGGCCGCCTTACTTCCATATGGCGCTCAAGATGGCGTACAATATAGATCAGGGGTCTGCAACCTGCGGCTCTCCAGATGTTCATGGACTACAAAACCCATCAGCCCCTGCCAACAAAAACAGAGCCCGTGGGCAAACGAGGCACAAACTCTCCTCCCCCCCCCCGCTCAGCTGATCAGCAGATGAAAGTCCAGGGCGAGAAAGAAGCAGCAGCAGAGAAGCCATCTGGCCAAACAGCCAGGGCTACAGAGACTCAGCCAGAGATACTAAGGGCACACACCGCAGAGACTCAGCCAGGAAGGCCTTTAGGCAGCTCCACCCTGTCCCGTGCGTTTGCTTGGTCTGTGGGGTGCTGTCTTTCCTCTCGAGTAGGACTTTCAGAAACCGGGTTTCGTGCTGCCAAGCAAGCGCTCTGCCATGCCCGCAGGGGCTGAGGGGAATTGTAGTCCATGAACATCTGAAGCACCAGAGTTGGACACTCCTGCTTTAGAGTGCGGGCTGTGATGCCATTTCCTCGAGGAGAAATCAGCTACAATGTTTGGAGATCTCCAGGCTTCACCTGGAACTTGGCAGCCCTGGATACAGGGGGGTTGGGGACTCTGCTTCCTCTTGGGTGGGGGGTGGGGGATCACGGAGCGTGACATTATCCGAGCAGAGTTAATAGCAGCTGCAGGGGTGGTTCTGTCAGGGGTCGCTTTGACATGAAAGCTGTTGAGCAATTTCATATCCTGAACGGCAGTTTTCTCTGCCCTCGGGAGGATTATCTTATTCTTTCTCATCACTGCCTTGTCTGGGTTGGGGTTTTTTTTTTCCAAACCTTTCACCTTTGCTGCTGTTCCTCCCCCCTCCCCTGGCAAGCTGCCAAATAATCGGGGAGGGGAGAGACTTGGTTTCTGTCTCTATCGTCTGCCACACGTGCTTATTCTGCATCCGAATATACTGGGCTATTGCAGGGGTTGTCTGGAAAGGGAAATGGTGGTGCTGACCGTCCTTCTGGGAAACTGACACACACACCAGTTCAGGCCCAGTTCAGGCCTCTTTCTGTAGGGACACTTGGGCGGGGCAACTGGAGACGCTGAGGCCGAAATGCCCCGTGGGGGATCCGGGAAGCGTGCCTGCTGCGGCGCCTTTTGCCCCGCTATTGGCTCTTCACTGCTCCCCGGTTCTTCGTGAGATGCAAGGCAGGGCCGGTGCGTTTCGCCCCAAATGTTTCTTCACGAGCCCGGTGCTTCTCCATTTGCACCGTGAGCTCTTCTGCAACGTCTTCCACGCGTGCGCGGACCGCCTCCGTGTCCCGCATTCCGATTGGCTGAATCTCCTCCTGTTCCCCCCCCCCACTCACTTTCGCTATTTTCGTTTTAAATGACTCTGAACACAAAACAAGTGCTGCAAATCTGCACCCTCGCCCATCCTCCACCCTCCTCTGTCTTAAATCTAAACCTAAAATCCTTGCGTGTGCGAGAGAATCGCCGCCCTCCCGTTCGCGGCGCCTGCATACACTGCTTTTCTGCCCAAGGTTTCTCCCTCCTTTCTAAAACCATTTTTTTCACTGCAGGGGGGTGGAGGGCACCGATTCTCAGTACTTGTCTATTGGTGGGGCAGGCCAAGAGCAGTGAGGTGGGGAAATTGGCCCCTGTTCTGCTACAGAGGAGTTTTGGGCGGCGGCGGAAGCCTCCGGAGCAACAAAGGGGCATTTCAAAAGAACCTCAACCTTTGCAGTTCAGGAAATTTGCAGAGAAGAAGAAGAGAAGAAGAGTTTGGATTTATATCCCTCCTTTCTCTCCTGCAGGAGACTCAAAGGGGCTGACAATCTCCTTGCCCTTCCCCCCTCACAACAAACACCCTGTGACGTAGGTGGGGCTGAGAGAGCTCTGAGAAGCTGTGACTAGCCCAAGGTCACCCAGCTGGCGTGTGTGGGAGTGCACAGGCTAATCTGAATTCCCCAGATAAGCCTCCACAGCTCAGGCGGCAGAGCTGGGAATCAAACCCGGTTCCTCCAGATTAGTTACACGAGCTCTTAACCTCCTACGTCACTGCTGCTCCTGGAGCAAAGCCAATGCCACAGGGCAGCTCCAGGGCAAAAACGTGGCACCCATGCTGCAGCACCGGGGGCAGTGCAGAACTCCTGATTGCATCGGGGCATTCCCCGTGCCAACAGAGGAGCAATTTGGGCATGCAAAATCGGCCCGAGAGGACCGTGATGAGGCACCCAAGTACATCTGATGTGAGCGTTTCCAATCAGGGCCGAGCCGTCACGAACGGTCGCAGTCGGATGGACTTTATTACAGAAGAGAGCTGCTCCCAGCCGGATCCTGATTTGTTACCCCCCGAGGATCCATCCGTCACCGTTCCAGGGGCTGGCACTTAAGTGCTTAGTGAGGTTTGAGAGTTAGTGGTCTGTTGAGGCATTGTGGTAAACCAGCAACATCTGAGCAGAAACCGAGATTATTGGGCTATCAGTCGATTTAATTTGGGAGAAAAGCCGAAGGCGAGCGAGCGTCCTTCGGAGGGACGGCCCCCGCCTTTTCTGAGGGCAGCTGCGTCTCCCCAAGGGCAGAGCGGCTGGGGCTTGGCGCTAGGGTTCTTAAAAATAAAACCTCTTTTGTGGCTGCCTCATAAAAACCCTTTAGATCTCGGAGGCAGGCCGTGCCGATTTGCATATGTATATTTCCACAGAGCAAGCTGGCGACCAGATGGGCGAAGCCACCCAGCCTCCGACCTTTGCCTGAAACTTCAACAATCTCCCGGGTTGTTAACCTCAAAGGGAACTTGGTGGTTTCGAACCCAGCGGAGTCCTCGCCAGATCCAAACCTTCGACATTTTTCACAAACAGTTGTCAAGGGAGTGGAATGGGGTGGGGGTGGGGGTGGGGAAAGAGAAAGAGTCTTTATCTCTCCTTCAAACCAGATGGCCAAACTGAGTCGTTCTCAGGCGGTTGCCCACTTTGTGGACTGGAGGTCATGGAACATAACAGACTTCTGCGGTTTTCTCCCTCTGCCTTTCTCTTTCTGTCTCCCTCACACACAGGGGCTTTCCGCACTACAGAAAGGAGCTAAGGTCGAATTGGTTCCCTTCAGTGGGAGGCGATTCCAGGCTGTCCGCACAGCAACTTACTTGGCCCCCTGGAACCGAGCTAAGTGGGCGGGATCATCTTGGTGCCTGTTTCGCTCCTCGATCGTGATTGGAGCTTGTGTTACCACGGGAAACGGGAGCGTTCTTTTTTTTTTACAGTTTTTACAGTTTACAGTTACATGCCCGCCACGAGTCTCCCGTTCTGCGTATGCCACAAAAGCGGCTCCTGATTGGTTGAACGGATGAGGTGTCGTTTCGATGCGTCCGCACTTCGAAGCTTCGAAGCGGTATCGACCTTGTTCCAGCAGAAAGGTGCAGTTCATAACTGCGACAGGGATGTCGCAGTTCTGGGGGGGGGGGGACTGAGACAAAACAACGTTGAGCTCAGTTGCAGTGCGGATACACTGAGGTGAACCTAGATAGAAACCAGTACAACTCTGTCAGTGTGGAAAGCCCCACATAGTGGGATCTTTCCACCAAGTTAATGCATGTTAGGAATGGGACTCCCTTGCCCCAAATGCCAGCTCCCCTTGTGTCCCTCTCTTGGGGAGGGGGTCCATTTTTCTTGCCACTAGAAGGGGGCTCCCCTTTGCGGTGAGTTGCCTGGCTGGGGAGGGGCCTTTCGTCAGATGACAGACTCACCCCAAACTGAACGTCCCGTGAGATCTGGGATCAGATTCTCACAGTGCCTTTTGATGCCAGCTGACGTTGTGAGTTTTCTGGGTGGTGCGTGTGTGTGCGTGTGTGTGTGCTCTCGTCGTTTTAGCTCCTAACATTTTGCCCGCATCTAATTCTAGCTGTGAAAGCCTTTTAATGTTGTGGGATGCGGGGAGGATATGCCCGCCCACCCACTCACCCCAGTTTTGCAAATGGAAACTGACCTACTAGCTGAAGGGGGAAAAATTATTTCCTTTCCAAAAGGATATTGGGGCTGGGGGCTGTGGGGGGTGTGTGAATGGAAGTGATAAACCCCTCGGGAGTAAGTCCTGTTTTATTCAGTAGGATTTACTCTGTAGAAAGGGTTTTTTTAAAAAAATATAAATGCTTTATTCATATACTTAATACACGCGTTTAAAAATTTCTTATTACAGCTGTAACATTCGGTTGCTAACATAGTTCATCAAGCATAGAATCTTCTATATATTTCAATCCTTGCATTGAGAAAATTTATACATAAAAGAAAACTTCCAACTATGATTTATGTTTCGTAAAGGTTCCATCTCTTATATTAGTTTCATAAAGTACATATATTTACACCAATTAAGTACTATTTGCTACATAAAAAGAGAAATCTAACATATAACTCACTCGCTGACCTGTAGAGCTTATCTTTAACATTATAGTCTGTTTCATATTTTTTTCTAATATTTCCCCTCTTTGTAAGTAATTGATCTTGTCTTTATCCTTCAATTACACACGAGTAGATTAAAAAAGAAAAGAAGAATTTCCATTGGAGAGGTAGAGTCTATACAGAAAGGAAAAGAGAAAAGATCAACTATTTAATACGTTGGAAATATAAACCATTATTTATTTATTTTATTTATTTATTGGTTCCACTTTTATACCGCCCTCCCCCGGAGGGCTCAGGGCGGTTCACAACATAAATACAAACAAGTGGATACATAAGATAAAAATACTAAAAATTATTATCAATTAAAATGCAGCGCTACAGATCATAATCATTTAAAAAACAGATGGCGTCCAACCCATAACTCCTCTGGTCCCTCTGAGAGGGGAACAGCGGGGCTCAGCTGTTAATGGGCACCTATCAGCAGCCGGCCTCCCCAAAAGCCCGGCGGAATAACTCAGTCTTACAGGCCCTGCGGAACTCGTGTAGGTCCCGCAGGGCCCGGACAGCTGGAGGAAGAGCATTCCACCAGGCAGGGGCCAGGGCCGTAAAAGCCCTGGCCCTCGCGGGAGGCCAGCCGCATCATAGAGGGGGCGGGGATCTCCAGTAAATTGGCCTCTGCCGGTGCAGAGACCGACGTGGGACATATGGGGCCAGACGGTCCCTAAGGTACGAGGGTCCCAGACCGCTGCAAGGCCTTAAAGGTTAACACCAATACCTTGAAGACGCATTCGAATTCAACTGGGGAGCCAGTGCAAGCGTGCAACACGGCGTGATATGATCTCTAGAGGCACCGCCCGCGGAGCAAACGTGTCCCCGCGTGCTGGACCAGTTTACATTTCCGGATCAACTTCAGGGGTAGGCCTGCGTAGAGCGAGTTGCAATAGTCTAATCTGGAGGTGACCGTTGCATGAATCACTGTGGCCAGATCCGCCTGGGAGAGGAAGGGGGCCAGCCGCCGGGCCTGGCGAAGGTGGAAAAATGCAACCCGGGTTACATGGGCCACCTGGGTCTCCATAGAAAGAGACGAATCCAGGTGGACCCCCAGGCTGCGGACCGAGGGGGCCGGTGCCAATGAGGCCCCCTCCCACACCGGCGGCTGAAAGCCCTCTGCCCCCCCCGGCGACCAAGCCAAAGGATTTCCGTCTTTGCTGGATTCAGTTTTAACCTGCTCTGCGTCAACCAACCAGCAACCGCCTCCAAACAATGCTGTAGAGCTGCAGGGGCGGTGTCTGCTCCCCCCTCCATCGACAGAATGAGCTGGGTATCATCAGCATACTGATGGCACTCCAGCCCAAAGCCCAAAAAAATGGAAAGGGTTTTTTTTTTAAGTTCTGCCGCTTCTTTCATGAGACTTCGTCTGCCTCCGACCTCAAGTCCACCTCTAGCCATTTCACCCAAGAACTGTAGATCATTTAGGCACCTAAAGAAATTGTGCTTGTGTGCCTGTCAGAGGCGTTCCTCCCATTGGGCAAAGTGGGCAGTTGCCCTGGGCGCCGCCTTGTGGGGGGCGCAAAAACTGCAGGTTCATCTGTTGGATTTTTGGCCTGCAGATGGCGCAGTTTTTAGGCTAGCAGCACCAAAATTTCAGGGATTTTTTGGGAGACTATCCAGATGATATCACCCAGGTTTGGTGAGGTTTGGTTCAGGGAGTCCAAAGTTATGGACTCCCAAAGGGAGTGCCTCATCCCCCATTGTTTCCAATGGGAGCTAATAGGAGATGGGGGCTACACCTTTGAGTGTCGATAACTTTGGACCCTCTGAACCAAACTTCACCAAACCTGAGAGTAGGGTCTCATGAAGATACTTGGAAATTTTGGTGCTGCTATCTTAATAATTTCACCCCTGACAGCAGGCACCCCCTGACAGCAGGCATTTCCCCAGATTTTCCTTTTAAATCCACCCCCTTCCTGCCAATGCTTGTTTTCTTTATTTCTTTTATTCTCTCAATGCCTAATAAAGGTTATTATTACTATTTTGAAAGCATTTTGAAAATGTTTTCAAAAAAATATTTCTGCTGTGTTCAGATTTGTGAGTTGGGGCATGTTCTATAATGTGATGGTGACTTTGAAACGACTTGGTGGGAAAAAAAATTGTTTGGTCACGGTGGGGGAGGGTGGCTGCCCATGGGGGGCATCAAACTCAGGTTTTGCCCAGGGCTCCAGTTTGCCTAGGTACGCCACTGGCGCCTGTGTGCATGTGCGCCTGTTAGCTGCCTCTGCAGCATTCGTCACAGATTAAGGAAAACGTCTGTCGTCGCAAGAAAAGTTGCTGACCCACTCTGACCTCTGCACATGCACGGCAAGCCTGCCTCCACTGTGTAACACTTTGCAATTAGGTGTTTGTTCCCAGGGAATGTTGTTTCTCTCGGTTGAAGAACTAACACGGTGTGTGTGAACACGGCCACAAGAATCAAGCGTGTTTTATTTATTAATGAGGCGGCCCTTTTGCGGACGAGCCTCCAACTGAATGAAGGGATCTCTTTCCCTTTCTTTTTTTTGAAATCCCCCGTTGGGTTTTGTGTGTGCATGAGAAATCAGCGCAGGGATCGGATCGGAGGCCTTCCTTCCACGTCAAGCCAACCTGCTGCCTCTGGAGTAAGGAACGGCCAATTCCCTCCCTGCCACCCACCCACCCTGTTCGCCTGAGATCACAAGCTCACATCTCCCCCCCCCTCACCCGAAAAATCTGTCCTCCATTAATTCATTAGAAGCTGACAAAAGCCTCTTTGATCACGGCTGTTTAAAAGGCTTCTTGATGACACAAAGCAGTAAACTTCACTTCTCGGGCAGGAAATGTCACCATAAGTCTTCCTGCTAAATTTGACGATAGCAGCAACCCCCCCCACCCCGCCCCCGCCCCACCGAGATATTAATGGAGGCCCCAGTGCCCACACGTGTTCCCCAGCCCCACTTGAGAGCTGCTCTTTGAACTCTGGAGCTGGTTGCCGAAGAGGAAATCTTGGGCTTGTTCTGCGGGGGGGAGGGACAAGGTCACATTTCCTCAGCGCCCGGATCAAAGGGCTCTCGTGCCGTGGGGGGGCCAGGGAAGGTGGGCTGAGCCCTCACGTCAGTGGCCCTGCTCACTCTGGGTGGGGATGTTCCTGGAAATGTGAGGGCGGGGTGGACCTGGGGAAGGGTGGGAGGGGAGGGGAGGGAAGGAACCCCATAGAGTGGGATGGACCTGGGGGGGGAGGGGAGGGGAAGGACCACCATAGAGTGGGATGGACCTGGGGAGGGGAAGGACCACCATAGAGTGGGATGGACCTGGGGAGGGAGGGGAGGGGAGGGGAAGGACCACCATAGAGTGGGATGGACTTGGGGAGGGGAAGGACCACCATAGAGTGGGATGGACCTGGGGAGGGAGGGGAGGGGAGGGGAAGGACCACCATAGAGTGGGATGGACTTGGGGAGGGAGGGGAGGGGAAGGACCACCATAGAGTGGGATGGACCTGGGAAGGGAGGGGAGGGGAAGGACCACCATAGAGTGGGATGGACTTGGGAAGGGAGTGGAGGGGAAGGACCACCATAGAGTGGGATGGACTTGGGGAGGGAGGGGAGGGGAAGGACCACCATAGAGTGGGATGGACTTGGAGAGGGAGGGGAGGGGAGGGGACGGACCACCATAGAGTGGGATGGACCTGGGGAGGGAGGGGAGGGGAAGGACCACCATAGAGTGGGATGGACTTGGGGAGGGAGGGGAGGGGAAGGACCACCATAGAGTGGGATGGACCTGGGAAGGGAGGGGAGGGGAAGGACCACCATAGAGTGGGATGGACTTGGGGAGGGAGGGGAGGGGAAGGACCACCATAGAGTGGGATGGACTTGGGGAGGGAGGGGAGGGGAAGGACCACCATAGAGTGGGATGGACCTGGGGAGGGGAAGGACCACCATAGAGTGGGATGGACCTGGGGAGGGGAAGCACCACCATAGAGTGGGATGGACCTGGGGAGGGAGGGGAGGGGAAGGACCACCATAGAGTGGGATGGACCTGGGAGGGAGGGGAGGGGAAGGACCACCATAGAGTGGGATGGACGGAGGGGAGGGGAAGGACCACCATAGAGTGGGATGGACCTGGGGAGGGAGGGGAGGGGAAGGACCACCATAGAGTGGGATGGACCTGGGGAGGGAGGGGAGGGGAAGGACCACCATAGATTGGGTTGGACCTGGGGAGGGGTGTGTGGGGAGGGGAGGGGAAGGACCACCATAGAGTGCCCCCTCCATAGCAGCCATGTTCTCCAGTGGAACTAATTTCTGGACTCTGAAGGTCAGTTATAATTCTGGGGACTTTCCAGGCCCTACACAGAGGCTGGCAACGCTCAGACTGGCCCAGAAGTTGGGGCGGGCCTCTGCCAGGCTCTTCCTCCGCTCGGCAAGCTGCCCCCTTCTCAAAATAGTTATTCCTTGATTTTTTTTAACACTGACCCCAACACCCAACAGATTGGAAGCACCCAAAATAATTGTCAATGTCAATACAGTAAAATAACAGTGACTGGGAACCCCCACAGCAGAAAGGCACCCTTCCCAGCGATCGTCATGGGCCGGCTCTCCAGCCAGGCCACGGGAACAGCTGCTTGGGAAAGGAGGCCGCTGCCCCCCAGAGCCTCTGCTTGGCCCTGGCTCTCAGTGGGAGGGACCACAGGGTGGTAGGGACCACAGAGAGCTGCCTCCTGGATCAGGCCGGTAGTGCATCTAGCCCAGCGCCCTCCTTCAGCCAGCAGCCAACCAGCTGCCCTGGAGGTGCAGCTGAAATATACCTGGACATGTTGAGAATGGAGCCTGAAGAGGGCGGGGCTTGGGGAGGGGAGGGGCTTCAGTGGGGTCCACCTCTCAAAGCACCCATTTTCTCCAGGTGAACTGGAGCTCAGCTGCAAAAGCAGGCGTTCTCCAGCAACCACCTGGAGGTTGGCGACCATACCCGGAGGGCAGGTAAACAGGGCGGAAAGGCGGAGGCTCTCCTTTGCCCCTGTGACTTAGTACCGGCCCAGAAGAGAACAGATCTTGACTCTCGGGCCCGGACTGCCCCCAGCCGGGAGCAACCTGAGCAGTGATGCCGGCGCTCAGCTTGGGCGCAGCTGCTGGCAGCCGGGGGGGGGGGAAGGCGGGGGCTGTGCCCTCACTCTGAGTGACCCGAGACCTTGGGCACCCAGCCCGCGTTGTGTGCCCGCTGCACAACAGAACTGCAAGCTGAGGTCTTCGTTGCTGCCAAAGACCCCCCTCCCCCCCGCACCAAAGGGGGCCGCATTTCATGGCCCCCGGCCTCTGGTCTGCCAAACCTCACAAAGAGCCTTTATGCGCACAGCGGTGGCCTCCACTGCAGCCAAGGGAGCGCTCTGGCCTCCCTTTTCTTCCTTTCCCACTTTGCCTGTCTCTGCTGGAGAGGGGGCAAGCGAGGACACAGAGATCCCCCCACAACCCAGGGGCAGAGCCTCTGCACACGCGCTTCTATCCCAGCCCCACACATCTTGAGTGACAGAGTTGCAGGTGACGGGACTGTAAAAGACTCCTTTTGGGGGGAGGGTGGCTCTGAAGGTCAGGCAGCTCCTCCAGAGCCTGGGAGAGACGGCTCCAGAGGGCAGAGAGCCAGGTGGGCAGTGCCCCCGCCCCCCTCGCCAAAGGATGCAAACTCCGACGACCCCACTGAATCCCTGCTTGCCTGCCCGCCCTGCCTCCCCATTATGTGCCTCCAGACAATGGGTGCTCTTTCAATGCGAATGACAGCCTCCGTCGCCCAACCTCTGCTCAATGGCGGGGGCGGCCTAGAAGCGACACTTGGCCGAATCCTGCAGCGAGACAGGGAACAGCCGTGTGGCCCACTGAGGGATCGCAACGTGTGATTGGTGTTTGGAATATGCTGCCACAGGAGGTGGTGATGGCCACTCACCTGGATAGCTTTAAAAGGGGCTTAGACAGATTTATACAGGAGAAGTCAATTTATGGCTACCAATCTTGATCCTCTGTGATCTGAGATTGCAAATGCCTTAGCAGACCAGGTGCTCGGGAGCAGAAGCAGCAGCAGCAGAAGGCCCTTGCTTTCACATCCTGCATGTGAGCTCCCAATGGCACCTGGTGGGCCACTGCAAGTAGCAGAGAGCTGGACTAGATGGACTCTGGTCTGATCCAGCTGGCTTGTTCTTATGTTCTTATGAGCCCTCTGGGGGAGGGCGGTATAAAAGTGGAACAAATAAATAAATAAATAAATAAATTATGTTCTTATGTCTCTTTCAGCCTTGGCTTTGAATCCCAACCCCACCCAGGGGAGAGAAGAGTTAACTGGTGGGCTCTTGGGCCATGACCTGGATGACCCAGGCAAGTCCATCTCGACAGAGCTCAGCTGCTAAGGAGAGTTGACCCTGGTTAGCACTTGGACGGGCGACCCCAGGGAAGTCCCAGAACCATAAGAGTCAAAAGGGGCCAGAAAGGTCAACTCGTTCAACCCCCTGCTCAGTGCACAAACAGCCTACAGCAGGGATTCCCAAAGAAGAAGAAGAAGAAGAAGAAGAAGAAGAAGAAGAAGAAGAAGAAGAAGAAGAAGAAGAAGAAGAAAGAAGAGGAGGAGGAGGAGGAGGAGGAGGAAGAGTTTGGATTTATATCCCCCCTTTCTCTCCTGCAGGAGACTCAAAGGGGCTGACAATCTCCTTGCCCTTCCCCCCTCACAACAAACACCCTGTGAGGTAGGTGGGGCTGAGAGAGCTCTGAGAAGCTGTGACTAGCCCAAGGTCACCCAGCAGGGTTTGATTCCCAGCTCTGCCGCCTGAGCTGTGGAGGCTTATCTGGGGAATTCAGATTAGCCTGTGCACTCCCACACACACCAGCTGGGTGACCTTGGGCTAGTCACAGCTTCTGGGAGCTCTCTCAGCCCCACCCACCTCACAGGGTGTTTGTTGTGAGGGGGGAAGGGCAAGGAGATTGTCAGCCCCTTTGAGTCTCCTACAAGAGAGAACGGGGGGGATATAAATCCAAACTCCTCCTCCTCCTCCTCCTCCTCCTCCTCCTCCTCTTCTTCTTCTTCTTCTTCTTCTTCTTCTTCTTCTTCTTCTTCTTCTTCTTCTTCTTCTTCTTCTTCTTCTTCTTCTTCTTCTTCTTCCTGTTTAACAAAGCCTGAAACGGGGCCTTGCGTCTAAACCTTTCGTGACCCTAAATGCTGGCCAAGAATGTATTTTCCCTACAGGATGCTGACAGTAGAGGGAAATGAATCCCCAGTACTTGCGACCTGAATGCTGGCGAGGAAGTCTAGCCGATTTGCTAATGAGTTAATCGTCTTCTGCTTTTGCAACCTTAGAAGAGGCGGCACCTCGGCTGTCCTCCAGAGATCGTATTTTCTGGAGATTGCAGAAGAAGAGTCCAGTGTCCTGCAGACACCACCCCACGGAGAACTTAAGTGGAGGGGGTGTGTTTTTCCGCAGCAAAGTTCTGACGACAAGCCAGGCTCTGAAAGGAAAAGTTACCCACACAAAAGAGAAAAACAAGCCATTGTTTCAAACGCATTTTTTTTTTATTTGCAAGTGACTTCAGCGTTTGGGAAAGGATCACTGTTTCATGGGAAGAAGTTTAAGCTGCAGGAGTTGGTATGCGGCTATGCAAACGTGCATGGCAAATTTGCGCTGCGTGCTTTGTAGTTTAGATAACACACTTCTTGGTTTTACTGCTAGATTAATTCAGTGACGCACCCACCGTAAACAAATCGCATCCTGCCATTGGATGAGCTGCAGTGAGGTCATAGAATGTTTCAAAGCAGCCCAGATTGCTCAGAAGGAAACTGTCAGCAACAGAAGTATAGTCCATCTCGAAAGTGGTTGTCACCTTGGCTATGGAGGAGCCGTGTGTTACCTGCACAGGTGCCAGAATGTGTGTTAGGGGGGATGGGTTGTTACTGGGATGTTTTGCAATCAGAGGTGGGATCCAGCAGGTTCTCACCAGTTCCCGAGAGTGGGTTACTCATTATTGGTGTGTGCTGGGAGGGGGTTACTATTTGGGTCTGCTTTTCCGTTAGAAATTCCATTAGGTCCAAAAATCATAAAGTCCTGTTGTTTCCTATGTGGCTGGTTAGCGAAGGTAGAAAACGGGATAATTCTCCCTGTTGGGCTGTTTTAAAAACATGTTTTAGAAATATGGTCAAGTTCCTTGTTTCAGGAAAGTCTCCTTCTTTTGATTTCTAGAAACAAAATTAAGTATTTGAAAGTATTAAGTATTGGACAGGCAGTCAACTAGAGAAGTGGTTGTTTCTGTTGGCAGCAGACGATAGGACTTGCGATAATGAGTTTAAATTATGGACAGAGAGATACCAGCTGGAAATTAGGAACTTTTTTTTTACAGTAAGAGTTTTTTACAGTAACAGAGAAATTATTAATGCTCCACCCCCGGAATGCCCGGCCACGCCCTCGTCGTGCCCCCCCAGTTCCATTGGCGCTACGCCACTGTTTGAATCCCACCACCGTGGGAACCTGTTACTAAAATGTTTGGATCCCACCACTGTTTGCAATGCCAAACTCTGCTATTTTGCTACGTTTCTCTCCTGCAGCTGCATTATCTCTAACCTTGGGATGGAAGAGCTGTTTCAGTGAATCTTGTTCTGTTTTGTTTCACACGTTTTTTTTGGCTGCCGGGGGGGGGAGAGGGGGGGACTGTTGAACAATGCGGCTGTCGCCTCAGAACAGGCTTCTGCCTTTCACCAGCCATTAGCAATAAAATCTTTGAACTTTCAAATGCTTCATTGTCTATGCAGGGGAGTTCTGACAACAGGTGGGCCAACAGTAGGTTTGGGAAGGTGTGGGGAGTCAGCTGCGAGGGGTCTCTTCACTTTTCCGGCAGCCTTGCCCTCCCCTCCTTGTGCCCCAGACCAGAGGTCAGGGGAAGCCACCCTTTCAGAGCTGTGTGGCCCCAGGGCTGTGTGGCTAGGACACCCTGGCAATGGGCCCTCTTCTGCATCGCCGGTGGCACCTGTGCTCCTCCCTGTACCGGAATAGTCAACAGCGGCGAGTCTGTTCTTGAGCAACAGGGGTCCAGGCTTCCTCCTGCAACTGGTTTTCAGTTCCAGCGTTCAGTCCTCTGCTTGGGTGTGATGAGAAATAAGAGTGCTTCTGACCATGAGCAAAGTGCCTTTCATTCACTGCTGAACAACCCATGTGTTTCAGGCAGTCAATTAGAGGAGAAGTAGTTGTTTCTGTTGGCAGCAGACGATAGGACTTGCTAGAATGAGTTTAAATTATGGACAGAAGGATACCAGCTGGAAATTAGGAACTTTTTTTTTACAGTAAGAGTTTTTTACAGTAACAGATAAATTATTAATGCCCCGCCCCCGGAATACCCGCCATGCCCCCGTCGTGCCCCCCCCCAGTCCCATTGGCGCTACGCCACTGTTTGAATCCCACCACCATGGGAACCTGTTACTAACATTTTTGGATCTCACCACTGGGCATAAGCAGCCAACGTTTCATCCTTGCATTGATGCAAGGATGGGGGGTGGGGGGGAGAGAACGCAGAGCATCAGCAGGTTGGACTCATCCGTGGCACTTCCGGCTCTCTGTGAATAACAGCCTGCAGTTTTGCTGAGGTCGCTGGGCCAGGCGGCAACACCTCTTTCGGCCGCAGCCCACGATTTTGCGGTGAAAGTGGTGTGTTCGGACCT
The DNA here is from genome assembly GCF_021028975.2 of Sphaerodactylus townsendi. NCBI lineage: Eukaryota > Metazoa > Chordata > Lepidosauria > Squamata > Sphaerodactylidae > Sphaerodactylus > Sphaerodactylus townsendi. Next base: position 5,162,075 of record NC_059441.1, read on the forward strand.
GCAGGTCTTCATACCTGAGGAAGAGCGTTGTGCAAGATTGACAGGCGGCCGTTGGGCACAGAGTGCATCTCCGCTCTGTTACAATCTCCCCGTTTTTCCTCCCAGTACCATCTTTCGAATCAACAGGCCACAGTACTGGGTGGGCTGGGAAAGCAGCAGGCTCTGGAACCAAGAAGGGGGAGTTCAGATGAGTGGCTGAAGCTGCGCAGCCAGGCTGTGGAAAAGGCCAAAATGTTGGCGTTTACCTCACAGAGAAGCGGCTCGCACACTGATTAAAAGGGAAGAAATGTTTATTAGGAAGTACATTTAGGATAGTAAATTGGGGAAGATACTGCTGCTACCTTGCTGGCTAGGAAGAGCCCCTTTTCTAACTTCCAAGGAGAGGCAGGATGTTAGACATAAGAGTAGCAGTCTGCAGAACAGACAAGAGGTGACCCAAAAGGACGGAGGGGTCACTGACTTTGTACCCCTCTCTAGCTGACCACTTGCCCGCTCCCGGCTGGGTCTTCCTCTCAGTTCCTTTGCAGGTTAGACACGGCTGCATCCAACAGGCTGCCGTGAAAAGACTCGAGCGTCGGCACAAAAGATTGAGTTTCCTTTCCAATTTTTTTTTAAAGAACTGCTTTTTTTCAGATTTCTCACTCGAGGCGGGGTGTTTGTTATGTAAAGTGCCATCAAGTCGCAGCCACCTTACGGTGACCCTTTGCATAGGTGTCAAACTTGTGGCCTTCAAGATGTTATGGACTACATTTCCCATCATCCCCTGGCAGGTGGTGATGGGAACTGTAGTCCATAACATCTGGAGGACCGCTAGTTTGACACCTGTGCCTTATGGGTTTTCCTGGGAACTGTAGTCCATAACATCTGGAGGCCTGCGAGTTTGACACCTGTGCCTTATGGGTTTTCCTGGGAACTGTAGTCCATAACATCTGGAGTGCCACAAGTTTGACACCTGTGCCTTATGGGTTTTTCCTGGGGACTGTAGTCCATAACATCTGGAGGCCCGCGAGTTTGACACCTGTGCCTTATGGGTTTTCCTGGGAACTGTAGTCCATAACATCTGGAGGCCCGCGAGTTTGACACCTGTGCCTTATGGGTTTTCCTGGGAACTGTAGTCCATAACATCTGGAGTGCCACGAGTTTGACGACTGTGCCTTATGGGTTTTCCTGGGAACTGTAGTCCATAACATCTGGAGGCCCGCGAGTTTGACACCTGTGCCTTATGGGTTTTTCCTGGGAACTGTAGTCCATAACATCTGGAGGCCCGCGAGTTTGACACCTGTGCCTTTAGCACAGGTGTCCTTTAGCCTTGGACGCCACCTTGGAATCCCACATAAAGAAAGGAAATGCCCGTGTGGCATGGGTTCTGTGGAAACAGTATCTCATATGCTGTTGGATTGTCCCTTTTATGAGATAGGTAGGAAGAAGCACATAATCCCCTTCCTGCATGGAAGTGAAGGCATTACAGATAAACAGAAGGTTATATATCTTTTAAACAGCCACAACTACGAGCTGTTGGAAGCGGTGGCTAAATTTTTAAATGGTGTTATTTTAACTCGTCAGAAATTGTAAAGTTGTAAAGGCTGTTATTATCTTGCTAAGCTAATCTTAAACAATCTATATGCCATTAAAGGTATTTGAAATCGAAATCGAAATCGACACCTGTGCCTTATGGGATTTTCCTGGGAACTATAGTCCATAACTTCTGGAGGACCGCTAGTTTGACACCTGTGCCTTATGGGTTTTCCTGGGAACTGTAGTCCATAACATCTGGAGTGCTAATGAAGTTTGACTCGAGCTGGTGCCTTATGGGTTTTCCTGGGAACTGTAGTCCATAACATCTGGAGGCCCGCGAGTTTGACACCTGTGCCTTATGGGTTTTCCTGGGGACCGTAGTCCATAACATCTGGAGGCCCGCGAGTTTGACACCTGTGCCTTATGGGATTTTCCAGGCAAGAGTAACAGAGGTGGTTTGCCACGGCCTTCCCCTACATAGCAACCCGAGAGTTCCTTGGTGGCCTCCCATCCAAATACTAATGAGGGCTGATCCCGTTTAGCCTCTGAGACCGAATGAAATGGGGCTCGCCTGGCCCATCCAGGTCTGGGCTTAATTGGAAGTATTTACTGAAAATATTTCTTTCCCACTTCTCCGTCGTAAGGCCTCTCTGGAGCAGCTAGCTTGCATAAAAACCCTGCAAATACCCATACAATCACTTTCAAAGGAAGAACCTTCCAACCATTAGCCTAGTTATTATAAATAATGTGCGGGTTATTGATTGAAGGGACTGGGTGGGGGATCTTGAAATTCCACTTGGAGGAAGAACGGACCTCTCTCTCGCAGCAGAGGTTGAATCCCCACTAGCATCTTAGTCAGGTTTCAGAACACAAACTAACCAGGTTTGAGGGACGACCTTCCCATTGCTTGCGGGGCAGATTCCGTTTCTGGTGCTCGTTCTCCCCGTTAATCCGTGTTCCGGCAGGACCTGGTTGCAAGTGGCAAAGACCCCATTAACATGGTTCAGAGCTGATCCGAGGGGAGGGATGAGGGTTGAAACCCTGACTCGTTTCCCACCCTGCAGTGTGATGCGGAATTCGGGCAACCAATCAGCGCTGCGATGCGCGCGCAGCCTTTCCTTGGTTTCGTTTCCGCTTTTGCGATCGGCTAGCAGAAGGGGATGCAAAAGTTAAACAGTCAAACGTGTAACTTTGAATCGTTCATGGTTTACACAGGTGACGATTAACTGTTTGCACAGTTAAATAGTTAAACGTTAAACTTTTACACGCTGGTTTTTTTTGATCACGCCCCTATAATCTACGTTTCCGCAGTGGGAAAAGGTCCCGCCCCATCAAGGCATGCCAGCCAATCAGGGGAGACCGGCGAAGCGAGCTCGCCTGGTAGTGGGGATTGCTAAGAGTTCTGCAACCAGGTGTGTCTGCTGTGTGCTCGCTGTGGTGGGGAGGGAGAAACTCCGATGAAGAGGACACGGTTTCACAACGAACAGGTTTGGATCTGCGTGCAAATTTCAAGTGGGGATTCGACCAGAGTTGGCTGCTTTGGCAGTGCCCAGCAGATGCATCCCAGTTGGGTGTTACGCACTGAGTCACTTCTGACTTACGGCGAGCCTATGAACGAATGACTTTTATGATGTCCTGCCATGAACAGCTTTGCTGAGGTCTTGCAGACTGAGGCTTCATTCCCTGTGTCCATCAATCCACCTCTTACTGGGTCCTCCTCTTTTCCTACAACCTTCAACTTTCCCAGCACGATTATCTCCTCCGGTGAGTCTTTGGCCTCTTGATCCACTTCCTGCGCATCCTCCATTGTGGCCAGCAACTGAACGCCGTCCCAGTGGAGCAGGCCATTTCCAAACAAGGTTATCTGACCTCTCACTGAACATGGGTCTTCTCTGAATGCGTTCAGTCTCCCGCTCAAGAGTTTCTGCTTAATGCGATTGATCCTTCAATTACCTGGCTGGGATTGCTTGGCATTAAGATAGGAAAAGGAAGAGCAGCGGGGCTGGCAAACCAGGGTTTTGGAGAGGAACCAAGAAAGTCTGACTGGAAGCAGGAGGTGTTTATTGATTTGCACTAGTAGCAATTTGGAAGCAGTAAAAAGATGTTCCTAATTAAAAAGCCATAAACTCTTTAGAGAACAGAGATTGAGAACCTCCGTGGAGCCAAAGGGGTTTCATTCCAGGGCTGGCCTCAAGGGGCGGTGTGAATTAATATATTGGGGAGAACTAGTGGGGCTCACGTTCGGCAGTCAGTCTTGTCTGTGATCCTCCTGGGGTCGCGGCCGCTGGCTCACGGCCGCCGTGCAAATTGCCGCAGTGTTCTGCTCCCTCTCCCCGTCTGCACTTTCTAATGACCTCGGCTGCGAGAGATAGCATTAGAGGCCACTTGAAAACTCACTATGGCAGCCAAATGCTGGGGGAGAGTGCTGCCTCCAGACGCTCTCTCTCGCAAATGTCGTCGACTGCTTCAGAAGGTGGACTCTGATACCTAGTAAAGAGAGCGCTCACTTCCTGGGCGAGTTGTGAACTGTGGCAGGAGGTGGGAAGTCCTCCCGGAGACGCTGCGTTGCCTCAGTCAGGCCTGATGCAGAGAAGCGGCAACGACGGGGCATTCACCTGGCTCCAAAGGGGGGAGATTTTCCAGCCTCTGCAAAGTGGGGGGGCTGCCCAGGGTTGACCGACGGCTCTGGGTTGGGAAATCCCTACAGATTTTGGGGGTGGCGCCTGGGCAACGGAGAGGCCTCGAAGGGCTATAATCCCTAAGGGGTGCACAGGAAAACAAACACCCTTCTAGGCCGCAGCCTCCACCTAGGCACAGGTGTCAAACTCGCGCCCCTCCAGATGTTATGGACTACCAAGGCACAGGTGTCAAACTTGCGGCCCTCCAGATGTTAGGGACTACAGGAGCAGCAGTGGCATAGTGGTTAAGAGCAGGTGCATTCTAATCTGGAGGAACCAGGTTTGATTCCCTGCTCTGCCGCCTGAGTTGTGGAGGCTTATCTGGGGAATTCAGGTTAGCCTGTACACTCTCACGCACGCCAGCTGGGTGACCTTGGGCTAGCCACAGCTTCTCGGAGCTCTCTCAGCCCCACCCACCTCACAGGGTGTTTGTTGTGAGGGGGGAAGGGCAAGGAGATTGTCAGCCCCTTTGAGTCTCCTACAGGAGAGAAAGGGGGGATATAAATCCAAACTCTTCTTCTTCTTAGAGACCACCTTCTGAAGCAGCTGTTTTCTCCAGGGGCACAGATCTCTATCACCTGGAGGCCAGGTGCAATTCCAGGAAACCTCCAGCTCCTGCCTGGAGTCTGGCACCCCTCAGGTTGCCTGAGCGGCTGGAAGCTCTTGATCTCCCCTCACCTTAAAACACCAACACGACCTAGGGCTGATCCCATGGGCTTTCAGGTGGCCCTCCTCGCTGTGCTGAGAGTGGCCAGGCAGTGGCTCCAGAGGTGAGCCAGAGACGAGGCGATGTTGGCCAGGCGCTGGGGGGGGCCCTCCGAGGCTGGCTGAAGCCGAGTCAGATGCAGCCCCTTCCCAAATGGGGCATCCAGCAAAGGCAAATGTTTGTCCCATCTTGCTGCCAGTCTGTCCGCTGGAGGCAGCTGTCAGAGGAAGGGGGAAAACCAACACCCTTCTAGGCTGCAGCCTCCACCTAGGCACAGGTGTCAAACTGATGCCCCTCCAGATGTTATGGACTACAGTTCCCATCATCCCCTGCCAGCATGATGCTGGCAGGGGATGATCCCACCCCCCCCCCCCCCCACCCCCCCCCCCCCCCACCCCCCCCCCCCCCCACCCCCCCCCCCCCCCACCCCCCCCCCCCCCCACCCCCCCCCCCCCCCACCCCCCCCCCCCCCCACCCCCCCCCCCCCCCACCCCCCCCCCCCCCCACCCCCCCCCCCCCCCACCCCCCCCCCCCCCCACCCCCCCCCCCCCCCACCCCCCCCCCCCCCCACCCCCCCCCCCCCCCACCCCCCCCCCCCCCCACCCCCCCCCCCCCCCACCCCCCCCCCCCCCCACCCCCCCCCCCCCCCACCCCCCCCCCCCCCCACCCCCCCCCCCCCCCACCCCCCCCCCCCCCCACCCCCCCCCCCCCCCACCCCCCCCCCCCCCCACCCCCCCCCCCCCCCACCCCCCCCCCCCCCCACCCCCCCCCCCCCCCACCCCCCCCCCCCCCCACCCCCCCCCCCCCCCACCCCCCCCCCCCCCCACCCCCCCCCCCCCCCACCCCCCCCCCCCCCCACCCCCCCCCCCCCCCACCCCCCCCCCCCCCCACCCCCCCCCCCCCCCACCCCCCCCCCCCCCCACCCCCCCCCCCCCCCACCCCCCCCCCCCCCCACCCCCCCCCCCCCCCACCCCCCCCCCCCCCCACCCCCCCCCCCCCCCACCCCCCCCCCCCCCCACCCCCCCCCCCCCCCACCCCCCCCCCCCCCCACCCCCCCCCCCCCCCACCCCCCCCCCCCCCCACCCCCCCCCCCCCCCACCCCCCCCCCCCCCCACCCCCCCCCCCCCCCACCCCCCCCCCCCCCCACCCCCCCCCCCCCCCACCCCCCCCCCCCCCCACCCCCCCCCCCCCCCACCCCCCCCCCCCCCCACCCCCCCCCCCCCCCACCCCCCCCCCCCCCCACCCCCCCCCCCCCCCACCCCCCCCCCCCCCCACCCCCCCCCCCCCCCACCCCCCCCCCCCCCCACCCCCCCCCCCCCCCACCCCCCCCCCCCCCCACCCCCCCCCCCCCCCACCCCCCCCCCCCCCCACCCCCCCCCCCCCCCACCCCCCCCCCCCCCCACCCCCCCCCCCCCCCACCCCCCCCCCCCCCCACCCCCCCCCCCCCCCACCCCCCCCCCCCCCCACCCCCCCCCCCCCCCACCCCCCCCCCCCCCCACCCCCCCCCCCCCCCACCCCCCCCCCCCCCCACCCCCCCCCCCCCCCACCCCCCCCCCCCCCCACCCCCCCCCCCCCCCACCCCCCCCCCCCCCCACCCCCCCCCCCCCCCACCCCCCCCCCCCCCCACCCCCCCCCCCCCCCACCCCCCCCCCCCCCCACCCCCCCCCCCCCCCACCCCCCCCCCCCCCCACCCCCCCCCCCCCCCACCCCCCCCCCCCCCCACCCCCCCCCCCCCCCACCCCCCCCCCCCCCCACCCCCCCCCCCCCCCACCCCCCCCCCCCCCCACCCCCCCCCCCCCCCACCCCCCCCCCCCCCCACCCCCCCCCCCCCCCACCCCCCCCCCCCCCCACCCCCCCCCCCCCCCACCCCCCCCCCCCCCCACCCCCCCCCCCCCCCACCCCCCCCCCCCCCCACCCCCCCCCCCCCCCACCCCCCCCCCCCCCCACCCCCCCCCCCCCCCACCCCCCCCCCCCCCCACCCCCCCCCCCCCCCACCCCCCCCCCCCCCCACCCCCCCCCCCCCCCACCCCCCCCCCCCCCCACCCCCCCCCCCCCCCACCCCCCCCCCCCCCCACCCCCCCCCCCCCCCACCCCCCCCCCCCCCCACCCCCCCCCCCCCCCACCCCCCCCCCCCCCCACCCCCCCCCCCCCCCACCCCCCCCCCCCCCCACCCCCCCCCCCCCCCACCCCCCCCCCCCCCCACCCCCCCCCCCCCCCACCCCCCCCCCCCCCCACCCCCCCCCCCCCCCACCCCCCCCCCCCCCCACCCCCCCCCCCCCCCACCCCCCCCCCCCCCCACCCCCCCCCCCCCCCACCCCCCCCCCCCCCCACCCCCCCCCCCCCCCACCCCCCCCCCCCCCCACCCCCCCCCCCCCCCACCCCCCCCCCCCCCCACCCCCCCCCCCCCCCACCCCCCCCCCCCCCCACCCCCCCCCCCCCCCACCCCCCCCCCCCCCCACCCCCCCCCCCCCCCACCCCCCCCCCCCCCCACCCCCCCCCCCCCCCACCCCCCCCCCCCCCCACCCCCCCCCCCCCCCACCCCCCCCCCCCCCCACCCCCCCCCCCCCCCACCCCCCCCCCCCCCCACCCCCCCCCCCCCCCACCCCCCCCCCCCCCCACCCCCCCCCCCCCCCACCCCCCCCCCCCCCCACCCCCCCCCCCCCCCACCCCCCCCCCCCCCCACCCCCCCCCCCCCCCACCCCCCCCCCCCCCCACCCCCCCCCCCCCCCACCCCCCCCCCCCCCCACCCCCCCCCCCCCCCACCCCCCCCCCCCCCCACCCCCCCCCCCCCCCACCCCCCCCCCCCCCCACCCCCCCCCCCCCCCACCCCCCCCCCCCCCCACCCCCCCCCCCCCCCACCCCCCCCCCCCCCCACCCCCCCCCCCCCCCACCCCCCCCCCCCCCCACCCCCCCCCCCCCCCACCCCCCCCCCCCCCCACCCCCCCCCCCCCCCACCCCCCCCCCCCCCCACCCCCCCCCCCCCCCACCCCCCCCCCCCCCCACCCCCCCCCCCCCCCACCCCCCCCCCCCCCCACCCCCCCCCCCCCCCACCCCCCCCCCCCCCCACCCCCCCCCCCCCCCACCCCCCCCCCCCCCCACCCCCCCCCCCCCCCACCCCCCCCCCCCCCCACCCCCCCCCCCCCCCACCCCCCCCCCCCCCCACCCCCCCCCCCCCCCACCCCCCCCCCCCCCCACCCCCCCCCCCCCCCACCCCCCCCCCCCCCCACCCCCCCCCCCCCCCACCCCCCCCCCCCCCCACCCCCCCCCCCCCCCACCCCCCCCCCCCCCCACCCCCCCCCCCCCCCACCCCCCCCCCCCCCCACCCCCCCCCCCCCCCACCCCCCCCCCCCCCCACCCCCCCCCCCCCCCACCCCCCCCCCCCCCCACCCCCCCCCCCCCCCACCCCCCCCCCCCCCCACCCCCCCCCCCCCCCACCCCCCCCCCCCCCCACCCCCCCCCCCCCCCACCCCCCCCCCCCCCCACCCCCCCCCCCCCCCACCCCCCCCCCCCCCCACCCCCCCCCCCCCCCACCCCCCCCCCCCCCCACCCCCCCCCCCCCCCACCCCCCCCCCCCCCCACCCCCCCCCCCCCCCACCCCCCCCCCCCCCCACCCCCCCCCCCCCCCACCCCCCCCCCCCCCCACCCCCCCCCCCCCCCACCCCCCCCCCCCCCCACCCCCCCCCCCCCCCACCCCCCCCCCCCCCCACCCCCCCCCCCCCCCACCCCCCCCCCCCCCCACCCCCCCCCCCCCCCACCCCCCCCCCCCCCCACCCCCCCCCCCCCCCACCCCCCCCCCCCCCCACCCCCCCCCCCCCCCACCCCCCCCCCCCCCCACCCCCCCCCCCCCCCACCCCCCCCCCCCCCCACCCCCCCCCCCCCCCACCCCCCCCCCCCCCCACCCCCCCCCCCCCCCACCCCCCCCCCCCCCCACCCCCCCCCCCCCCCACCCCCCCCCCCCCCCACCCCCCCCCCCCCCCACCCCCCCCCCCCCCCACCCCCCCCCCCCCCCACCCCCCCCCCCCCCCACCCCCCCCCCCCCCCACCCCCCCCCCCCCCCACCCCCCCCCCCCCCCACCCCCCCCCCCCCCCACCCCCCCCCCCCCCCACCCCCCCCCCCCCCCACCCCCCCCCCCCCCCACCCCCCCCCCCCCCCACCCCCCCCCCCCCCCACCCCCCCCCCCCCCCACCCCCCCCCCCCCCCACCCCCCCCCCCCCCCACCCCCCCCCCCCCCCACCCCCCCCCCCCCCCACCCCCCCCCCCCCCCACCCCCCCCCCCCCCCACCCCCCCCCCCCCCCACCCCCCCCCCCCCCCACCCCCCCCCCCCCCCACCCCCCCCCCCCCCCACCCCCCCCCCCCCCCACCCCCCCCCCCCCCCACCCCCCCCCCCCCCCACCCCCCCCCCCCCCCACCCCCCCCCCCCCCCACCCCCCCCCCCCCCCACCCCCCCCCCCCCCCACCCCCCCCCCCCCCCACCCCCCCCCCCCCCCACCCCCCCCCCCCCCCACCCCCCCCCCCCCCCACCCCCCCCCCCCCCCACCCCCCCCCCCCCCCACCCCCCCCCCCCCCCACCCCCCCCCCCCCCCACCCCCCCCCCCCCCCACCCCCCCCCCCCCCCACCCCCCCCCCCCCCCACCCCCCCCCCCCCCCACCCCCCCCCCCCCCCACCCCCCCCCCCCCCCACCCCCCCCCCCCCCCACCCCCCCCCCCCCCCACCCCCCCCCCCCCCCACCCCCCCCCCCCCCCACCCCCCCCCCCCCCCACCCCCCCCCCCCCCCACCCCCCCCCCCCCCCACCCCCCCCCCCCCCCACCCCCCCCCCCCCCCACCCCCCCCCCCCCCCACCCCCCCCCCCCCCCACCCCCCCCCCCCCCCACCCCCCCCCCCCCCCACCCCCCCCCCCCCCCACCCCCCCCCCCCCCCACCCCCCCCCCCCCCCACCCCCCCCCCCCCCCACCCCCCCCCCCCCCCACCCCCCCCCCCCCCCACCCCCCCCCCCCCCCACCCCCCCCCCCCCCCACCCCCCCCCCCCCCCACCCCCCCCCCCCCCCACCCCCCCCCCCCCCCACCCCCCCCCCCCCCCACCCCCCCCCCCCCCCACCCCCCCCCCCCCCCACCCCCCCCCCCCCCCACCCCCCCCCCCCCCCACCCCCCCCCCCCCCCACCCCCCCCCCCCCCCACCCCCCCCCCCCCCCACCCCCCCCCCCCCCCACCCCCCCCCCCCCCCACCCCCCCCCCCCCCCACCCCCCCCCCCCCCCACCCCCCCCCCCCCCCACCCCCCCCCCCCCCCACCCCCCCCCCCCCCCACCCCCCCCCCCCCCCACCCCCCCCCCCCCCCACCCCCCCCCCCCCCCACCCCCCCCCCCCCCCACCCCCCCCCCCCCCCACCCCCCCCCCCCCCCACCCCCCCCCCCCCCCACCCCCCCCCCCCCCCACCCCCCCCCCCCCCCACCCCCCCCCCCCCCCACCCCCCCCCCCCCCCACCCCCCCCCCCCCCCACCCCCCCCCCCCCCCACCCCCCCCCCCCCCCACCCCCCCCCCCCCCCACCCCCCCCCCCCCCCACCCCCCCCCCCCCCCACCCCCCCCCCCCCCCACCCCCCCCCCCCCCCACCCCCCCCCCCCCCCACCCCCCCCCCCCCCCACCCCCCCCCCCCCCCACCCCCCCCCCCCCCCACCCCCCCCCCCCCCCACCCCCCCCCCCCCCCACCCCCCCCCCCCCCCACCCCCCCCCCCCCCCACCCCCCCCCCCCCCCACCCCCCCCCCCCCCCACCCCCCCCCCCCCCCACCCCCCCCCCCCCCCACCCCCCCCCCCCCCCACCCCCCCCCCCCCCCACCCCCCCCCCCCCCCACCCCCCCCCCCCCCCACCCCCCCCCCCCCCCACCCCCCCCCCCCCCCACCCCCCCCCCCCCCCACCCCCCCCCCCCCCCACCCCCCCCCCCCCCCACCCCCCCCCCCCCCCACCCCCCCCCCCCCCCACCCCCCCCCCCCCCCACCCCCCCCCCCCCCCACCCCCCCCCCCCCCCACCCCCCCCCCCCCCCACCCCCCCCCCCCCCCACCCCCCCCCCCCCCCACCCCCCCCCCCCCCCACCCCCCCCCCCCCCCACCCCCCCCCCCCCCCACCCCCCCCCCCCCCCACCCCCCCCCCCCCCCACCCCCCCCCCCCCCCACCCCCCCCCCCCCCCACCCCCCCCCCCCCCCACCCCCCCCCCCCCCCACCCCCCCCCCCCCCCACCCCCCCCCCCCCCCACCCCCCCCCCCCCCCACCCCCCCCCCCCCCCACCCCCCCCCCCCCCCACCCCCCCCCCCCCCCACCCCCCCCCCCCCCCACCCCCCCCCCCCCCCACCCCCCCCCCCCCCCACCCCCCCCCCCCCCCACCCCCCCCCCCCCCCACCCCCCCCCCCCCCCACCCCCCCCCCCCCCCACCCCCCCCCCCCCCCACCCCCCCCCCCCCCCACCCCCCCCCCCCCCCACCCCCCCCCCCCCCCACCCCCCCCCCCCCCCACCCCCCCCCCCCCCCACCCCCCCCCCCCCCCACCCCCCCCCCCCCCCACCCCCCCCCCCCCCCACCCCCCCCCCCCCCCACCCCCCCCCCCCCCCACCCCCCCCCCCCCCCACCCCCCCCCCCCCCCACCCCCCCCCCCCCCCACCCCCCCCCCCCCCCACCCCCCCCCCCCCCCACCCCCCCCCCCCCCCACCCCCCCCCCCCCCCACCCCCCCCCCCCCCCACCCCCCCCCCCCCCCACCCCCCCCCCCCCCCACCCCCCCCCCCCCCCACCCCCCCCCCCCCCCACCCCCCCCCCCCCCCACCCCCCCCCCCCCCCACCCCCCCCCCCCCCCACCCCCCCCCCCCCCCACCCCCCCCCCCCCCCACCCCCCCCCCCCCCCACCCCCCCCCCCCCCCACCCCCCCCCCCCCCCACCCCCCCCCCCCCCCACCCCCCCCCCCCCCCACCCCCCCCCCCCCCCACCCCCCCCCCCCCCCACCCCCCCCCCCCCCCACCCCCCCCCCCCCCCACCCCCCCCCCCCCCCACCCCCCCCCCCCCCCACCCCCCCCCCCCCCCACCCCCCCCCCCCCCCACCCCCCCCCCCCCCCACCCCCCCCCCCCCCCACCCCCCCCCCCCCCCACCCCCCCCCCCCCCCACCCCCCCCCCCCCCCACCCCCCCCCCCCCCCACCCCCCCCCCCCCCCACCCCCCCCCCCCCCCACCCCCCCCCCCCCCCACCCCCCCCCCCCCCCACCCCCCCCCCCCCCCACCCCCCCCCCCCCCCACCCCCCCCCCCCCCCACCCCCCCCCCCCCCCACCCCCCCCCCCCCCCACCCCCCCCCCCCCCCACCCCCCCCCCCCCCCACCCCCCCCCCCCCCCACCCCCCCCCCCCCCCACCCCCCCCCCCCCCCACCCCCCCCCCCCCCCACCCCCCCCCCCCCCCACCCCCCCCCCCCCCCACCCCCCCCCCCCCCCACCCCCCCCCCCCCCCACCCCCCCCCCCCCCCACCCCCCCCCCCCCCCACCCCCCCCCCCCCCCACCCCCCCCCCCCCCCACCCCCCCCCCCCCCCACCCCCCCCCCCCCCCACCCCCCCCCCCCCCCACCCCCCCCCCCCCCCACCCCCCCCCCCCCCCACCCCCCCCCCCCCCCACCCCCCCCCCCCCCCACCCCCCCCCCCCCCCACCCCCCCCCCCCCCCACCCCCCCCCCCCCCCACCCCCCCCCCCCCCCACCCCCCCCCCCCCCCACCCCCCCCCCCCCCCACCCCCCCCCCCCCCCACCCCCCCCCCCCCCCACCCCCCCCCCCCCCCACCCCCCCCCCCCCCCACCCCCCCCCCCCCCCACCCCCCCCCCCCCCCACCCCCCCCCCCCCCCACCCCCCCCCCCCCCCACCCCCCCCCCCCCCCACCCCCCCCCCCCCCCACCCCCCCCCCCCCCCACCCCCCCCCCCCCCCACCCCCCCCCCCCCCCACCCCCCCCCCCCCCCACCCCCCCCCCCCCCCACCCCCCCCCCCCCCCACCCCCCCCCCCCCCCACCCCCCCCCCCCCCCACCCCCCCCCCCCCCCACCCCCCCCCCCCCCCACCCCCCCCCCCCCCCACCCCCCCCCCCCCCCACCCCCCCCCCCCCCCACCCCCCCCCCCCCCCACCCCCCCCCCCCCCCACCCCCCCCCCCCCCCACCCCCCCCCCCCCCCACCCCCCCCCCCCCCCACCCCCCCCCCCCCCCACCCCCCCCCCCCCCCACCCCCCCCCCCCCCCACCCCCCCCCCCCCCCACCCCCCCCCCCCCCCACCCCCCCCCCCCCCCACCCCCCCCCCCCCCCACCCCCCCCCCCCCCCACCCCCCCCCCCCCCCACCCCCCCCCCCCCCCACCCCCCCCCCCCCCCACCCCCCCCCCCCCCCACCCCCCCCCCCCCCCACCCCCCCCCCCCCCCACCCCCCCCCCCCCCCACCCCCCCCCCCCCCCACCCCCCCCCCCCCCCACCCCCCCCCCCCCCCACCCCCCCCCCCCCCCACCCCCCCCCCCCCCCACCCCCCCCCCCCCCCACCCCCCCCCCCCCCCACCCCCCCCCCCCCCCACCCCCCCCCCCCCCCACCCCCCCCCCCCCCCACCCCCCCCCCCCCCCACCCCCCCCCCCCCCCACCCCCCCCCCCCCCCACCCCCCCCCCCCCCCACCCCCCCCCCCCCCCACCCCCCCCCCCCCCCACCCCCCCCCCCCCCCACCCCCCCCCCCCCCCACCCCCCCCCCCCCCCACCCCCCCCCCCCCCCACCCCCCCCCCCCCCCACCCCCCCCCCCCCCCACCCCCCCCCCCCCCCACCCCCCCCCCCCCCCACCCCCCCCCCCCCCCACCCCCCCCCCCCCCCACCCCCCCCCCCCCCCACCCCCCCCCCCCCCCACCCCCCCCCCCCCCCACCCCCCCCCCCCCCCACCCCCCCCCCCCCCCACCCCCCCCCCCCCCCACCCCCCCCCCCCCCCACCCCCCCCCCCCCCCACCCCCCCCCCCCCCCACCCCCCCCCCCCCCCACCCCCCCCCCCCCCCACCCCCCCCCCCCCCCACCCCCCCCCCCCCCCACCCCCCCCCCCCCCCACCCCCCCCCCCCCCCACCCCCCCCCCCCCCCACCCCCCCCCCCCCCCACCCCCCCCCCCCCCCACCCCCCCCCCCCCCCACCCCCCCCCCCCCCCACCCCCCCCCCCCCCCACCCCCCCCCCCCCCCACCCCCCCCCCCCCCCACCCCCCCCCCCCCCCACCCCCCCCCCCCCCCACCCCCCCCCCCCCCCACCCCCCCCCCCCCCCACCCCCCCCCCCCCCCACCCCCCCCCCCCCCCACCCCCCCCCCCCCCCACCCCCCCCCCCCCCCACCCCCCCCCCCCCCCACCCCCCCCCCCCCCCACCCCCCCCCCCCCCCACCCCCCCCCCCCCCCACCCCCCCCCCCCCCCACCCCCCCCCCCCCCCACCCCCCCCCCCCCCCACCCCCCCCCCCCCCCACCCCCCCCCCCCCCCACCCCCCCCCCCCCCCACCCCCCCCCCCCCCCACCCCCCCCCCCCCCCACCCCCCCCCCCCCCCACCCCCCCCCCCCCCCACCCCCCCCCCCCCCCACCCCCCCCCCCCCCCACCCCCCCCCCCCCCCACCCCCCCCCCCCCCCACCCCCCCCCCCCCCCACCCCCCCCCCCCCCCACCCCCCCCCCCCCCCACCCCCCCCCCCCCCCACCCCCCCCCCCCCCCACCCCCCCCCCCCCCCACCCCCCCCCCCCCCCACCCCCCCCCCCCCCCACCCCCCCCCCCCCCCACCCCCCCCCCCCCCCACCCCCCCCCCCCCCCACCCCCCCCCCCCCCCACCCCCCCCCCCCCCCACCCCCCCCCCCCCCCACCCCCCCCCCCCCCCACCCCCCCCCCCCCCCACCCCCCCCCCCCCCCACCCCCCCCCCCCCCCACCCCCCCCCCCCCCCACCCCCCCCCCCCCCCACCCCCCCCCCCCCCCACCCCCCCCCCCCCCCACCCCCCCCCCCCCCCACCCCCCCCCCCCCCCACCCCCCCCCCCCCCCACCCCCCCCCCCCCCCACCCCCCCCCCCCCCCACCCCCCCCCCCCCCCACCCCCCCCCCCCCCCACCCCCCCCCCCCCCCACCCCCCCCCCCCCCCACCCCCCCCCCCCCCCACCCCCCCCCCCCCCCACCCCCCCCCCCCCCCACCCCCCCCCCCCCCCACCCCCCCCCCCCCCCACCCCCCCCCCCCCCCACCCCCCCCCCCCCCCACCCCCCCCCCCCCCCACCCCCCCCCCCCCCCACCCCCCCCCCCCCCCACCCCCCCCCCCCCCCACCCCCCCCCCCCCCCACCCCCCCCCCCCCCCACCCCCCCCCCCAATATCATTCTACTTTGTAAACACACCAAACAGCATAAAAATGCTAAACAAAACAAAAATATCTAAGGGGGATGCCATATTCAGATCATTTTTTTCCTTTTTCATAATGAATAGACAGAATTTGGCTACCCATGTAGTAATATTCTCCTTCTTATCTTGTGATAGTTTTTCACAACACACTTTATCAGAACAATATGTCATCTTGTGTCGTAGATGCGACAGGCATTTTTTCCTTGCCTCCTCATAAAGGGGACACTTTAATAACAGATGCTGTATAGCAGTGATGGCGAACCTATGGCACGGGTGCCAGAGGTGGCACTCAGAGCCCTCTCTGTGGGCACGCGCAAACAGAGTTCATCATGTGGGGGGGAAATTCCCCCACACACACACACACATCTAGGCTGGCCTGGGCCGCTGGGCTCAATTATTAACATTAAACCTAAGACCTAGTTTTGGGGAAGCAGTGTAGGTAGCCCTGTTAAGTGCTGTTAAACCCCACTGATTTTCATGCAAAGAACTAAAGCACGATCCTTTACCTGGGAGTAAGCTCGGTTGCTGGCAATGGGGCTTGCATCTGAGTAAACCCTCCTAAGGTCATGATTCACCTGTTCGAAGAGTTGCATGGTTGCTTCAAAGCAAAGCCACCGACTACCACCAAGCTTACTCCCGAGTAACGCACGCCTCGGAGCCAACCGTTTTTCCTAAACTAAAACCTCAGTATTCGGGTTAAATGGCCGTGTTGGCACTTTGCAATGAATAAGTGGGTTTTGGTTTGCAATTTGGGCACTCGGTCTCGAAAAGGTTCGCCATCACTGCTGTATAGTTTCTACAGAATTCAGAGAGCAAGAACATAACCTTGCAGCATAAGGCATCTTTTGAGCATTCCCTCCAGGTTGCTTGTAAATAAAATTATAGCCACTAAGCTTTTGCACCTCATCTGCTCTGGTATACGTGAATGCTTCTGTCCCTGCACCCCTGCCCCTTGCACACGTACACAAACACTTCAGTCTGGAAAAGCAGAGGAGCTGCCAATCATGGGGAGGAGCCCTGCCTGCCTGCCAGTAGGCACAAACAAAGCTTTCTCCCTGAGAGCAAATTGCTAGTGCAACCCCCATGCTCAGAATGGGTTGACCCAGAAAGGGGTGGAGACCCAAAGCAGCAAGAGGCTGCAGAGCTCATGTAGTTTGGAGGAGACAAGGCTACCAGACTCGGACCTTGGTTGTATAAGCCCTGAACACCTTGTTAAGGTAAACTGCAATATTGTTGGGAACTACTGGGAAGGTAGTTGTTTATTTTTGCTGTGTTGTAAATGTTGGCGTTTATTGTTTCAGGGTTTCTTTTTGTGGTTGCGATGGGTGAGAGTTCTCCTGGAAACCTTCATCATGTTGAACCTTGTTCATCAAGCCCTTGGAGTCTTCAGGAGCCAACCCACTTGCAAAGAAGAATTGGACTTGGCAGTATCAGTAGACTGTAACTAGAAGGACTTGAAAATGCAACCTGAACAGGACCTTGAAGTGTGATGTTAAATGTTGATGTTATATGTTATATGTTAAGAAAGTAAACCATTTTGTTTTTTAAAAATTTGTTGCTGCAAACTTATTCCAAGTTCTGCCCCACAGAACCCACAGATAGAGGTTACACTAGCTCACAGGACCTCTCAGCGACTAGAGAATTAGTGGGGCTCCTAGCATGATCCTTGTAGCATCTCAGGGTTTGAATGGGCTTGCCATTTCCCTAGACCAGTGGTGGCGAACCT
The DNA here is from genome assembly GCF_021028975.2 of Sphaerodactylus townsendi. Classification (NCBI taxonomy): domain Eukaryota; kingdom Metazoa; phylum Chordata; class Lepidosauria; order Squamata; family Sphaerodactylidae; genus Sphaerodactylus; species Sphaerodactylus townsendi. The sequence continues at coordinate 5,179,087 of NC_059441.1, forward strand.
ATGGCACGGGTGCCAGAGGTGGCACTCAGAGCCCTCTCTGTGGGCACGTGCAAACAGAGTTCATCATGGGGGGGGGAAATCACCCCCCACACACACATCTAAACTGGCCTGGGCCGCTGGGCTCGATTATTAGCATTAAACCCAAGACCTAGTTTTGGGGAATCAGTGTAGGTAACCCTGTTAAGTGCTGTTAAGCCCCACTGATTCTCATGCAAAGAACTAAAGTGTGATCCTTTACATGTGAGTAAGCTCAGTTGCTGGCAATGTGGCTTGCTTCTAAACCATCCTAGGGTAATGATTCACCCGTTCAACGAGTTGCACGGTTGCTTCAAAGCAAAGCTAACGACTACCACCAAGCTTACTCCTGAGTAACACACGCCTCGGAGCCAACCGTTTTTTCTAAACTAAAACCTCAGTATTCAGATTAAATTGCCGTGTTGGCACTTTGCGATAAATAAGTGGGTTTTGGATTGCAATTTGGGCACTCGGTCTCAAAAAGGTTCGCCGTCACTGCCCTAGACTATAAACACACCGAGCTTGCAACACTTAGTGGCTTTTTCCCCAAGTGCCAAGACATTTTCCACGCGCTGTGTGGCGCGGGAGGCAAGGATGACTAACAGCAGTGATTAGTGCGTGACACTTCTACGTGCTGATCGTTTTGTAGATACCAAGCCAAGGAATTTGATCCGAACAGGCAAATTCTAATGAGCTTGTATTGACAGTCCGTTCTGTTTTCACATTAAACGCATCCATTAGTATGAGTTCAATACAGATTTTTTTTTCCCAGGAAAAGAAGGCAGAGTTTCAGCTGGGTTTGTTCCCACTTTGCCTGCCAACGCAGCCATCTGATTTCCTATGCCAGGGGCTGCCAGCCTATGGTGCTCCCGAGGTTCATGGACTGCAATTCCCATCAGCCCCTGCCAGCATGGCCATGCTGGCAGGGGTTGATGGGAATTGTAGTTCATGAACCTCAGGAGCAGCATAGGTTGGCCACCCCTATCCTTCACAGTTCTGTTGCAAAAGCTTCTGCCATGAGTCATTGTGTTGGAAACTCTGCAAAAAGAATGCCATCAGTGGTGCAGTGGATGGGTGTCAGATTAGTATCTGGGAGCCCTGGGTTCGATTCCCCACTTGTGCCAGGGAAACTCTCTGGATGACCTTGGATCAATCACAGCATCTCAGCCTAACCTAACTGACAGGGTCGCTGTGAGGATAAAGTGGAAGAAAGGAGAATGGTGCGACCTGCTTCGGGAAGCCAGTAATCGGGGTGTGTGTGTGTGTGTGTGTACCTTTTCCAAACAAGCCCACTTTGTGCCTCTGAAACAACTTCCCGCGGCACAGAAATGGGCCAAGTTGTTTGTGAGCCACGTTTACAGCTTGCATTTGGTTCCAACGAAAATAATCTCAGACAGAAGTTTTCAGTCCATGCCTAAATATGGGTGTTCTTTTCTCAAGTGGTTGGGGATGAAACAGGGGCTAAGTTTGGGTGCTGTGTGGTTTCCGGGCTGTATGGCCGTGTTCTAGCAGCATTCTCTCCTGACGTTTCGCCTGCATCTGTGGCTGGCATCTTCAGAGGATCCTCTGAAGATGCCAGCCACAGATCCTCTGAAGATGCCAGCCACAGATGCAGGCGAAACGTCAGGAGAGAATGCTGCTAGAACACGGCCATACAGCCCGGAAACCACACAGCACCCAAGTGATTCCGGCCGTGAAAGCCTTCGACAATACAGGGGCTAAGTTCCTCCCACCATCCAGGAAGTGACTGTCAATTGGAGAGTGTCAACCAGGTGCTTGAGAAATACTTATGTTGTTATGTCAGCGACCACCAGGATATCAGGACTGACCTCCTTCGGTCGACTGAATATGCCTATCACAATGCTGTTTCCACAGAGCACTAGTCAATCCCCTTTTAAAGTGGTCTATGGGGTGGGAGAGGGCCCCAAGGCCCTATAACTTTGGTTGGGAACCACCCAGCAGTCATGGCCTCACATCCATAAGGCTTTGTGTATATATATAAATGCCAGGCTGACAAGAAATGCAATGATGTCCGTTTTGTGGTGGGGGATTCCACGTATGTCTCCACCAAGAATCTATGTTGTACCCAACCCACCTGCAAGTGGGGTCACCAGTATTTTAGGACCCTTTAAAGTTGTGCATGTCATTAATGAGGTGACTGTAGAGGTGAAATTGCCTAAAACCTATCAGAGTGTGCACCCTGTGTTTCATGCCCGCCTCCTGAAGTGGGTGCTGCCTGCCGACCAGTGGCACCCCTGAAGTGGAAGCCCCCTCTCTTCTACTTATTGACTGACAAGAGTGCCGTGAAGTTGCCCATGTTTTGGACTGCATCGTGGCAGCCTGCAGTATTTGGTCCCTTGGAAACATTTCCCTGTGGGGGAGGCTGAGTGGGTTGATGCTTCTGATGCCAGGACCGCCATTTGGTGCAGGAGTTCCATCGTAAATGTCCTCACTGTCCTGGGGGCTCCTAAGTTGTCATGAGGGGGCAGTATGTTAGGATCAGCCCTTATTTGATCCTGCCATGATTCTGTCTTTTCTCATTTCCCCTCCTCCGTGCTATTGTAACCTCTAACTGTGGGTTCTGTGGGGCAGAACTTGGAAGGAGTTGCAAAGAACTAAATTTTAAAACAAAATGGTTTACTTCCTTAACAAATAACACTTTTAACATTAACATTTAACATTAACAATTTACAGTCCTTCTAGGTTGCATTTCAAGTCCTTATCTCAGGGGTCCCCAAACTTTTTAAACAGGGGGCCAGTTCACTGTCCCTCAGACTGTTGGAGGGCCGGACTAAAAAAAAACTATGAACAAATTCCTATGCACAAATGATTGTAAAATGTTTGATTTCACCTTTCAGCCTTTCTGTCATGGTCTATTTTTAGAACAGTGACCAAAGTATGTCAAGTACAGGGTGGGCTCCAATTATTGTTGGGGAGACTGTGGAATACCTTCCCCTGTAAAAAAAAAAAAAAGCAGAACTTTCCCAATGAAGCATTCCATCTAACCCAGGATCAGGTATCTTCCTGGGTTCTTTCCTCCCTAGCAGCCAGCGAGCGATTCGCCAGCCTGGCTGATACCAATGGGAGTGAGGTGGGACAGAAAGCCTGAGAGCAACACATGGAGTAGCCGAGAGGGAAGGGCGGAGCAGGCATTGCCACATGTAAGGTTTCCAACTCTGGGTCAGAAAATGCATGGAGATTTGGGGGTGCCATCATGTAACTGCAATCAACAGCCATTGGGGCCGGCTCCTCCTCTCCCTTGGGCCCCCACTGCACATGAATGGAGCCATTGCCGCCATGCCTGGCGGGCCGGATAAATGCCTTCAGGGGGCCACATTTGGCCCCCGGGCCGTAGTTTGGGGACCCCTGCCTTATCTTGACAATCTGCTGATAAATGCCAAGTCCAATTCTTCCTGCTGGTGGTTGGCTTATGAAGACTTCAGAGGCTTGGTGAACGGGATCCAAGATGATGAAGGTCCCCAAAAGAACTCCCATCCACTACATCCATAGCAAGCCCTGAAACAATAAATTCTAGCATTTACAAATATAGCAAAAATAAACAACTCCCTTCCCACTAATTCCCAACAACTTTGCAGTTACCTTGAACAAGGTGTTAAGAGCTTATAAAGAGCGCCGCCCAGAGCCCTTCGGGGACGGGGCGGGATAGAAATTTAAAGTATAAAATAAAATAAAAATAAAATAAATTAAATCGAGGTCCCAGCCTGGTAGCCTTGCTACCTCCAGCTTCACCAGTTTTGCAGCCTTCTGCTGCTTTGAGTCTCCACCCCTTTCTGGGTCAACCCATTCTGAACAGAGGGGTTACACTATGCTTCCATTTTCCTGCTTTCCTCCTCTCCAGGCCTTCGTAGCGTGTCAGATACATGCTGTTAGCTCTTTCAGTAGTTTGGAATGTAGGTTGTTTTGACCCTGGGTGGGGAAGGTGGTTTCTTCTTCCAATAGGCCGTGGGGCTGGAGGTGTGCCGTGGAAACTGGTAGGCTAGGGTGTGGTGACATGGTGTAGGCAGGGCATGATGAGGGGTATAATGGTGGCTGCAATTCAAGCTATGTTTAGTGCTGGCAATGGGAGCCTAAAAGCTTATTCCTGGAGCTGTTTCATAATAAAGGAATCAACTGAACACAGAGCCTTGTTATTGAACAGTCCGGGAGCATGGCAAAGCCATGAGGCCAGGGGTGGTGAACCTATGGCACTCCAGATGTTCATGGACTGCGTGTAGTCCATGAACATCTGGAGTGCCATAGGTTTGCCGCCACGGCATTAGGCCAACCCCACACTTTTGGCAGAGAGAAAATCAGGGGCTGGCGATTTCTTTTTCAATTTGTGAACGTCACCTGATATGGTTATAACCAGTGGTGGGGTTCAAATAATTTAACAACCGGTTCCGGTGGTGGGATTCAAATAATTTAACAACTGGTTGCATGCAAGCATAGGCTGACCAGACGTCCCGCTTTTGGCGGGACAGTCCCGCCTTCAAACAATTTGTCCCGCGTCCTGCGGGTTATTTCAATTGTCCCGATTTTTGGAAGGCTGCCGCACTGCCTTCTGGGGCACAAGGCAGTGCGGCAGCCTCCCGTGTGCGCGGCCGCAGGAGCACGGCCTTCTGGGGCTCTGCGGGCGGGAAACGGCAGCGCCCCAGAAGGCAGTGCGCTCCTGCAGCTGCGCGCACGTGCGCCCGCCTGTCCCGATTCACAAAGGTGACCATCTGGTCACCTTATACAAGCATCATTTTAACAACCGGTTCTGCCGAAGTGGTGTGAATCTGCTGAATCCTGCCACTGGTTATATCTTCCCCCCCCCGCCCCCACCCTGCCCCAGTGTTGCAAAATTGGTACCTGTATTTTGGCAATGCCATGTAGCTTTCTGTTCTTCAGTTCCCACTGTGTTACTGTCAGCATTGCGGATTGGTTCAAACATTGGAGGTGTTGCACCCGATAAAAATGAAAAGTGGCCAAGAAAGATAGCCATTCTGTTCCTTTTTAATTTTCTTGCCGCTTGCCAAACGCTCCTCTCTCCAAACACTTCCTGAAGCTGTTCCTGGAATGGTTCCACGCAAAAGACTCGAAAGGGGCATTTTGAGAGAGCGTTTTTCGGCTCAGATGCGAACTCTCTCCCAGCCCCAAGGTTGGCCCTCGGCCCCCGGAGAGGCCGTCCCTTCTTTTTCCCGGCTTAATTGCTCCAAGCAAGCACGGTTAGTCACTGGGTAATGTACCCGAGCAAGTGTGAGGTTTAATGAATCATACTAACTCTGCACTCCAAGCAATTAGGTAAATCTAGCTGTTCGTTAGTGAGGCATAAAATAAATTTAATCTCCCTTCTAAAAAATCAATTATAGTGCTGTAATGTATAATTCAAGTTTGGTCATGCTACATAAATTTTCTGTTTTTAGTACGTTTTTAAATGGGTTGGGTTATTAGATTCCGAGGCCTCCGTGCCTCCGCTGCAGGGCAGGAGAGCAGGTGGCTCTTCTTTTGGACGCGGAGTTGGCTGCTTCCTGCCGGAAAGATCCCCCTCCTTGTCATCTGCGGGGCTGTTGGCTTGGAAATGGTGCAGAGAGAAACCTGGCCGGGGCAGCGTCCCACTGATGAAGTTGTAAGTTAATTAGAGCAAGTAAAAACATCTGGATGCCTCATTAATTTAGGGAGCTGCAGCCTCCATTCCCAGTGCCTGGGATACTCTGTGCAAGTGGAGTTTGGTTACCTGGTCTGCCACCTCCCCTTTCTCCACAATATATTAAAAACTATCACGTGGTTCCCTTTGCCTTTTTGAGTAAAAGAACTGGCGTTAGGACAAAAACGTTAAAAGTTATTTCATGGAAGATAGATCCTGGGTATCAGAGTATTTCACCTTGCCAGGATTTTCATACACATGGATATTTGGACCCCAAAGATACTGAACGCAAAGTTGAATGAAATCAGTTATCATGCAAATATAAACTATATATAAATGAGTTCTTCAGCCATGGCACCTCGGGTTATTATAAAATGCATATGTTATAAAATTGCATATAAAATTGCATATGTTATAAAAATGCATATGTTATAAAAATGCATATTATAAAATGCCCAATGTTATTTATTTACTTATTTTAATATTAGGAAAATTTAATTGTCCTGTTGTTTTAATTAGTAATTCTCCAGAGCCTGAGGAGTGGATATATCCTTTTAGCAAATAGAACTAAATCGGGAAGTGCCAGATATTTCCTGCCGTTGGATCTTGAATATAGTCAAATGGTCTCTGTTTTACAAATTTGTCTTTGAATTGAATGGCTGAACCCTTTTAATCCATTTTATATTTTTACAAAGGAACTGTCAAGTTGGAAAGCAAAATCCATCGATGTAACATATGATTTTAAATTTAATAATTTGATAATAGTGTATAACCACTGTCTCATACCTAACCACTGTCTCATACCTAGGAGCAGCAGTGGCGTAGGAGGTTAAGAGCTCGTGTATCTAATCTGGAGGAACCGGGTTTGATTCCCCGCTCTGCCGCCTGAGCTGTGGAGGCTTCTCTGGGGGATTCAGATTAGCCTGTGCACTCCCACACACGCCAGCTGGGTGACCTTGGGCTAGTCACAGCTTCTCGGAGCTCTCTCAGCCCCACCCACCTCACAGGGTGTTTGTTGTGAGGGGGGAAGGGCAAGGAGATTGTCAGCCCCTTTGAGTCTCCTGCAGGAGAGAAAAGGGGGATATAAATCCAAACTCTTCTTCTTCTTCTTCTAATGCCAATAAAGGTTATTGTGTGTGTGGATATTTGGACCCATTTTGCTTCGCTGGCTGACTGAATCACGGGTGGGTTGCCTTCCTACCTATGGCAGCCCCTGCCAGGTTCTAAGAAGGACGAAAATCCCCAGCTAAGTATTCATAAGGTGAGGAGCATGACCCGAAACGTTCTCTCTGAAGCCGTGGAGAAGCTCAAGCAAGGATGGAAGCAATCATTTCCCATGCTTATCACAGCAAGGGCCCTCATGTATGGCTTTCCCCCATTCCTCATGATTTCTATGGCGGCTAAGAGAGTTTTGCACTTCTTTTCAAGTGGGCTGTTCAGTTTTGCTCCATCCTCTTCTCCTATCAGACATTTCCTTCTTCATTGCTTCTTTCCGAATTCACCTTCTCTCCTTTCTCTCCCACCCTCATTTAAGGAGGTCTGCGCACTACCTTAAAAATCACAGACTGGTGCAGTGATGGCGAACCTATGGCACAGGTGCCAGAGGTGGCACTCAGAGCCCTCTCTGTGGGCACGCGCAAACAGAGTCGCCCCCCCTCCCCCTACACATCTAGGCTGCTGGGCTCGATTATTAGCATTAAACCTAAGACCTAGTTTTGGGGAAGCAGTGCAGGTAACCCTGTTAAGCGCTGTTAAACCCCACTGATTTTCATGCAAAGAACTACAGTGCGATCCTTTACCTGGGAGTAAGCTCGGTTGCTGGCAGTGGGGCTTGCTTCTGAGTAAACCCTCCTAGGGTCATGATTCACCCGTTGGAAGAGTTGCACGGTTGCTTCAAAGCAAAGCCGCCGACTACCACCAAGCTTACTCCTGAGTAACGCACACCTCGGAGCCAACTGTTTTTTTCTTCCCTAAAACCTCAGTATTCAGGTTAAATTGCCGTATTGGCACTTTGCGATAAATAAGTGGGTTTTGGGTTGCAATTTGGGCACTCGGTCTCGAAAAGGTTCGCCATCACTGGACTAGTGGGAAGCAATCTTCTCCCCCTTCAGTAAAAGTTCCCGCAGGTTTAGCGCTGTGTGCTAAACAACCCCTCCTTCCTGGAGATGATACCGAGGGAGAAGAAAATACCTGTGAAAGTTCAGCCATAGTCTTTTACACAAATCAGACATGGGAAGATATTTGCACAAACGCCTTTACTGTGTGCGAGTGAGTGAATCCACAGATCAAACTGAGCCGGCAAACACCATCGTAATGGAAAAGAGAAGTCTTCACAAATGTTTTCAATTCCATCTTGAAGCTCATGAAATGCAGGCACATATAGTGAATGCAGAAGTCAGCTATTGGAGCGTTCTTAGTGTGTGTGTGTGTACATGTTGGAGCTCACTTTAATTTTCAGATGCCTAAATATCACGCGCCGGCCTCTTGCCAAAGAATACACATTGCATATTTAATTGTTAAAAGTGTTTATTTTTTCCCCCCACACCACAAAGATCACAGAGATACGCAGGCTGTCTATTTGACAAGATGGTGGGATTTGGTTTTAATTGAAAGCGCCTGCCAATTTTCCCAGTGAGTCATATGCAAAGTGATTAAATTTCTTGTTAAGTAGTTTGTTGTGACAAACACAGTGCAAGGAGAAGGATTCCTGCGAGCGGGGAAACAGAAGCCCCCCGCCTTAGTGCCGGGTGGGGTGGGGGTTTTTTTGGGGGGTCTGTTTGTCATCCCTGCCAGAAGAGAGGAAGATCAAGGGTGGCGTTTAACAAAACGAGCTGGCCTTTATGTCTCTGCACAGCCATCGCTCCATGCCGTAATTGTGGAAGGCAGAACATCGTTGAGAAATAACAAATGGCCCTAGTGCCGTTCATCTCCAGAGCTCAGGGCTATAAAACCTAATTAGAACACGCAGATAATGATGGAGAGGCGCAAGCCCGTTTGCTCAGAAGACAGGGCAGCGGCGGCGGCGGCGGCGGCGGCAGCCACTCGGCTCCTTAGCAGAGCTGCTTTCTCCGAAGAAGATGGCCTCTAAGCGAGGAAGAGAGAAGCCATTCGCAGCACAGCCAGGCCTGGCATTAGGGGAAGCCTCGCCCGTTCTCTGCACCCAAAGGCCCCAGAGCACGCTTTGCACATGCAGAGGTGCTAGAGCACTGGAGGGCGTCCCAAGCTTTCACATCCATTGTGCCTGCCGTCCAGTGGTGGGACCCAAAAATGTTAGTAACAGGTTCCCACGGTGGTGGGATTCAAACTGTGGCGTAGCGCCAATGGGGCTGGGCAGGGCATGACGGGGGCGTGGCATTCCTGGGCGGGGCTGTGGCAAGGACGCAGCAGCTGCGCCGGTCCTTGGGCGGGGAACGAATGCACGCAGGCGCAGGCTGCCACGCACGCCGGTGCACCTCCTGCTAGACTGCTTCCAGTTCTGCGCGCTACTGCTGAGAGGAGGGGCGTAACTAAGGCAAAAATCACCCATTAGTCACCCCCTCTCGGCACACACAAATAATTAGTAACCTACTCTCGGGAACCTGTGAGAACCTGCTGGATCCCACATCTGCTGCTGTCCTTATAGTTCTGTAGGGCAGGTGTAACATTCTGGCTCAGGACGTACATTCTAGAACGCTGCATTTTAATGGGGTTGGTTTTAATAATATAGAGCCATCATTTAATGTTTATCTAAATTTGGTATTATCGATTTTACTGTGCTCTATCTATTTGCCTGTACACCGCCCTGAGCCCTTCGGGGGAGGGCGGTTTATAAATATAACAATAAATAAATAAATAAATAAAATTCGGGCACTCTCTGTGAATGGACTGAAATGTGCCCAAGCGGTGCATGAGGTCGTACTGGCTTCCTTCCAGCGAAGGCGGAACTGGACTTTCTCGGTGTGCTGCGGAGGCCTGTGAGCTCCCGGCGGAACCTCCAGTCTGTGCCTCGAGGGCCAGCCCAGTTTGGACACCTCAGGATGGTCAGCTGCCCCAAATCCATGCATCTGCCCAGGCAGGATTGGCCCCGCTTGTCCCCCTTGGGACCGTGGCACTGCCAGAGACGCCCCCATTCCGGTTCTGGGGCTGGGCTAGATGGCCTCTGAGTCCCTCCCGGCGCCTGGCCTCCGTTTGCGCCGAGCCGAGCTGTCATCCCCTCCCGCTTAAATCCCTGACAAGCTCCTCATCATTAATACTGTTTGCCTAATTAACACATTTCTTGAATGACAGCAAACATGTAAACAGGTTTCACTGAGCAAACGGCTGCCTGATTAAAACTCCAGGCAGGGCTAATTATATGGAAATTTCTTCATTAGTTTCCCTCTTTCTTCATGAGCAGCCGCTGGGGCCGTGTTAATAATCAGGCAGGCCTGTCACCGAGGAGGGAGCGCGGCTCGGCTCGCCGGGCCCCCAGTGTGAAGCTGCAATTAACTTCTGGCAAATCCCTTCTGAGCCACGGGGCCGTGGTCGGCTTTTTTTGGGGGGGGGATGACATGTGCTACCACAAGTCAACCAGCCATGAACTTGCTGCCCAAGATTGGGGGGAGGGGGCGGCAGAGCCACAGAGAGGCAGTGGCCGTCAGCAGGGGGGTTTCAAAAAAAAGAATGCGCAGTCTTGTGGCAGCAACTGCACTCCTGCACCTTTCCCGTGCCACACAGCTCTGCTGACGCGCCGGGTCGTCTAATCCGTCTGAACTGCTGGCGTTCCAAGCAATGAGACATCGTTCTGTGGAGGGGAGGAGGGGGAAGCGCGGAGTAAATTTCTGAATAACTGAATGAATGCATCCCTCCAAATCCAAATTATCCTCGGGTGTTTGCAAGTTCTCCACAAGGAACTCAGATCTTAGACACACCCAAAACAGCCTGGATTGGGAGGACCACGGCACATGAGAAGAAATCCAGTTTTTCCTTCTGTGATATTTTATTGACGTAAAATTGTTTGTTCTAGTGCCGTTGTGGCGAACCTTTGGCACTCCAGATGTTATGGACTACAATTCCCATCAGTCCCTTCCAGCATGGCCAATTGGCCATGCTGGAAGAGAACTGATGGAGAATGATCCTGTAGTCAAGTATGCTATCTAGAAGTCAATAAGGATTCCCACCACTGTATCTAGTGGGACTTCCACATTTACTTCACCAATAATCCATCTTTCTTGGTGAGGTTCAAGGGGGATTACAACTAAAAGCAAAAAAACAAGAGCAGTATAATACTGTCACAATCTACACAACACAGACAACCAACAATCGTGTGCTAACGGGAGACACCAAGTTTTTCCCAGTGGGGCAGACAGTGCCTTCCTGAGGCCATTTGGAGTTGGGAAGGGGGAAGGACTCAGTGGTGGGATCCCAAAATTTTAATAACAGGTTCCGATGGTGGTGGGATTCAAACAGTGGCGCTGCCGCACACACGCCCCTCCAGTCCCTATTGGGCAGGGAGGTTGCTTTAGTCACCCCTTCTCAGCACTCAGAAAAAACGAGTAACCACTTCTAGAGAAGTGGTGAGAACTGGTTGGATCCCACCTCTGGGGAAGGTACCCTCTATCCATATGCTGCAGCCTCAAACTGAACTGCATTCCCAAACTGAACTGCATTCCCTCTAGGATTCCCAACACTGTCACACCAAAAGGCCAAGAGATTTGGAGGCGGGGCTTGGGAGGGTGGAGTTATGTCACTTTGGGGTGTCACTCTAGGCAGCCACCCCGAGTCTCTATGATCTTCACCGAAAGAGTCAATATGTGGAGACCGTTTGTGTCCCGTTCCTCAGGGGTGGGTGTTCTGGGCCTGGGGCCAGATAATCCAGTGGTGGGATCCAAAAATTTTAGTAACAGGTTCCCATGGTGGTGGGATTCAAACAGTGGCGTAGCGCCAATGGGGCTGGGCGGGGCACGACGGGGGCGTGGCCAGGCGTTTTGGGGGCGGAGCATTAATAATTTCTCTGTTACTGTAAAAAACTCTTACTGTAAAAAAAAAAGTTCCTAATTTCCAGCTGGTATCTTTCTGTCCATAATTTAAACTCATTATAGCAAGTCCTATCGTCTGCTGCCAACAGAAACAACTACTTCTCCTCTCATTGACTGCCTGTCAAATACTTAATACTTTCAAATACTTAATCTTGTTTCTAGAAATCAAAAGAGGGATACTTTCCTGAAACAAGGAATGTTACCATATTCCTAAAACATGTTTTTAAAACAGCCCAGCAGGGAGAATTATCCCGTTTTCTACCTTCACTAACCAGCCACATAGGAAACAACAGTACTTTATGATTTTTGGACCTAATGGAATTTCTAACAGAAAAGCGGAACCAATTAGTCACCCCCTCTCGGCACACACAAATAATGAGTAACCCACTCTCGGGAACTGGTGAGAACCTGCTGGATCCCACCTCTGAGATAATCCCTGTTTTAGGTGGAGCTGGTCCCAGTTTGAGGACTGTGTACCATGTTGTTTGGCCAGTGCCCAAGGAAAGAGAACAGAAACTCTGGTGCAAGTGACCACACCTACCAGGTATCCCCAGCATCCGCCTGCTAAAGGCAAAACAGGGACTTGGATTCCCCAGAGACAGGACTTGTCTCTGGCACTCAGGAACTGCTCGGGAGGAGGTGTCAAACTGCAGCCATCCGGCTTTAATCTGTGCAGAGGAGGTGCCAAGCGCCCTCTGTCTCCCAAAGTGACTTTGGATCACCACGACACCCTTCTGACACCCTTCCTAACACCTTCCGCTCTCTGCTCACTCTTGGCTTGTTTAGACTTCCTGGGTAGGAAAGATGTCTATGCTGCAAGGTTTGCATCAGATGCCAGCAAGATGGGGTGGATCCTGGCCACGTCTCGTTTCTGCAAGAACTCTGAGGTTGCAGAGATGAACTGTGCTCCTGCTGCCGCCCTGGGAGGACCCTGTTAAACCTCCTCCCGAACCCCCCACCCCCACCCCAAAGGTCAAAGGTCTCTCCTCTGGTGGGTGCCTGTGAGGACGGGTTGTCGTAGCCTGGGATTTGCCCGCTGGCTGCTCTCGGCTGCCAGCTGGCAGAGCTGCCCCCCGCCACTTGCCTAAGTAATGAGCCACAACAGCTGAGGAGGCAATTACGGCTTCCTGGAGGACTGCCTAAGATCATCAGTAGCACCTCATTACTTTGCAGATTGTCAATGCTGCTGGCAGATGAGGAGGAGGAGGAGGAGGAGGCTTTCCGAATTAAGAAAGAACGCTCTTTATTGGAAAAAAACCCACGACAGGCAGACTTTTTGCGCAGAGGAGAGCTGCGGATGATCAGTGTGAGCTGGCTGTTTGTAGCTAATTAGGCGTCCCTTTGTCCAGTGGCAGGAATGACACAGTGACTAGCGAGGGAGGTGGAGGAAATAGCCGAAAAATTGCAGGGAGCAGGAGGGTGCTGGGGTGTGTGTGTGTGTGTGTGTGTGTGTGTGTGTGTGTGTGTGTGTGTGTGTGTGTGTGTGTGTGTGTGTGTGTGTGTGTGATCACTGTCAGAACATTGGAAATCCAAAGAGGGGCTTGAATATCAACAGCCACCGTTTCCAGCCTGCAGTGGCGTAATGTCCATTGGGCAAAGTGGGCAGCTGCCCAGGGCTCAGGAATCTTGCAGGTCATACTCCTGTGTTTTTATTTTTTTTTTGGTGTTTTTTTTCACGTTTTGGCACATTTTAGAGGTACTGGCACCAAAATTTCGGGGTATCATCAGGAGACTGTCCTGATGATACCCCCCCAAGTTTGGTGAAGTTTGGTTTAGGGGGGCCAAAGTTAGGACTCCTGTTCCCCATTGCCTTAATGGGAGCCATATTGAGCTGTATTTGAGGGTCCATAACTTTGGCCCCCCCGAACCAAACTTCACCAAACTTGGGGAGTGTCATCAGGACAGTCTCCCGATGATACCCTGAAATTTTGGTGTCACTAGCTTAACAATTGCACCCCTGATAGGGACTCCCAGAAATTTGGCCAAGAATCTTAGTTCTGCATTGATTTGTTTTCCATTGATGTCAATGGGGAATTTCTGGTGCTCCACCTCCTTCCGCTGCCCAAGGGGGGGGGGGGGAAATCAAACTCAGGTTTTGCCCAGGGCTCCAGTTTGCCTCATTACGCCCCTGCCAGCCCAGTCCCGTCAGGATCCACATGCAGGCTGCTGTCCGTTATGTTGCTTTGTGGTGATGCAACCTCACTTAGTGTGTGCTCGTATTATGCACCATCAAGTTGCTTCTGCTTTACAGCGATCCCATGAATGAAGAACCTCTCAAACGTTCTCTTGTTAGCAGTCTTCCTGTTATGCCCCCAGACTGCTCAATAACGCGACTCTGTGTTCAGATGATTTCTTTATTATGAAACAGCATCAGGGAGAAGCATCCAGACCTCTACACGACTAAGCACCCTCCATTACACCCAGTGGTGGGATCCAAAAAATTTAGTAACAGGTTCCCATGGTGGTGGGATTCAAACAGTGGTGTAGTGCCAATGGGGCTGGGCGGGGCACAATGGGGGCGTGGCCAGGCATTCCAAGGGCGGGGCATTAATAATTTCTCTGTTACTGTAAAAAACTCTTACTGTAAAAAACAGTTCCTAATTTCCAGCTGGTATCTTTCTGTCCATAATTTAAACTCATTCTAGCAAGTCCCATCGTCTGCTGCCAACAGAAACAACGACTTCTCCTCTAATTGACTGCCTGTCAAATACTTAATACTTTCAAATACTTAATTTTGTTTCTAGAAATCAAAAGAAGGAGACTTTCCTTAAGGAACTTTACCCTATTTCTAAAACATGTTTTTAAAACAGCCCAACAGGGAGAATTATCCCGTTTTCTACCTTCGCTAACCAGCCACATGGGAAACAACAGGACTTTATGATTTTTGGACTTTCTAATGGAATTTCTAACGGAAAAGCAGACCCAATTAGTAACCCACTCTCGGCACGCACAAATAATTAGTAACCCACTCTCGGGAACTGGTGAGAACCTGCTGGATCCCACCTCTGATTACACCCCTCATTATCCCCCTCCCCATTGCACAGCCCCACCCCTGAACCCCGGTTCCCCGGGGAGTTTGGCTCCCCTCCAGACCCACGGCCTAGAACCAGTCCCAGTTGGGTCATTTTAGCTTCTAGGGACAGCTCAGGCTTGATATTTTCAATAGTCTGGCTGTCTCCCCCCCCACTTCATTTGGGTCCTGCCTTTCTTCCCAGTGGGGACCCATAGAGGTCTCCTTTATTTTTCTCCTCACAACAACCCTGCGAGATGGGTTAGGCTGTGTGTGTGTGCTAAGGCAAGGCAGTATGCAAGTGCAGTAAGCACACATGAAACTGGTCTCATGGTCAAAGGGATTTGAATGTGAGTTTCAAGATCTCTAGTCTTGTATGGTCTTGAGACTCCTTAGGATGTTATGGACTACAATTCCCATCAGCCATGGGAATCCCATCCCATCCCATGGGAATTGTAGTCCATAACATCTGGAGTGCCAAAGGTTCGCCACCACTGTAACCTAGTCCAACACTCTAACTCCGGGGGAGGGTGGTATATAAACCTAATAAATAAACAAACAAACAAACAAACAAACAAACAAATAAATATACCACATTGCCTCTGATGAAACACACACACACACACACACACACACACACACACACACACACACACACACACACACAAGATCTGTGGTTCCCAATCCTCCAAGTATGCACACACCCACTGCTGTAGCAACAGCTTTTAAAGTGAGAGGTTTTGTAGAGACTTTAATCTTGGGGTTATTTTAACATGCCCATTTTTCATCACAGCAGAGTTTATTCTAATTGGTTCTGAGTGCTCTTGGGGAGGGCAGGATTATAGATGGAAATGAATGCCATCAGTAAATTAAATCCTGATCGGGGTGGGGGATGGGAATAATCAGGTGTGATATTCAGCTAACGCTCAACCTGCAAAGCGGGCAGGCAGAATTGCAGATGGGATGCTCAGAGAAAACGACTTGCCCAAAGTCTTAAAAGCAGGCAAATAAATGGCAGAGGAGGAGCTCAGAAGTCCCTGGTCTGGTTGAGTCACTGGCCTCCCAGGGTGAGGGTCAGGAGGTGTCTCTGTCTGAGTCTATGTCACAGGTGCCTCCTGCAAATGGCTGTTTGGAGGGTGGGCTCCATAGCACTAGAGATCCTGCAGAGTTCTCTCTGCTCTCCAGGCAGAGGTGGGATCCAGCAGGTTCTCACAGATTCCCGAGAGTAGGTTACTAATTATGTGTGTGTGCCGAGAGGGGGCTACTAATTGGTGATTTTGCCATGATTTTGGGTTCCTAGATTTTTTTGCCTTAGTTCCTCTCAGTGGTAGCGCGCAGAACTTGAAGCAGCCTAGCAGGAGGGGCACCGCGCAAGGTGGCAGCCTGTGCCTGCATTCGCCTCCACCCAAGGACCAGAGGGAAAGCAAAGCACAGCCCGCCCAGGAGTGCCCCGCCCAGGAATGCCCGGCCACGCCCCCATCATGCCCCGCCCAGCCCCATTGGCACTACACCACAGTTTGAATCCCACCACCATGGGAACCTGTTGCTAAAATTTTTGGATCCCACCACTGTCTCCAGGTGTCTTCCAACCTGGCTTTTGCAGTTCAGGTGAAGTCAAACTCTGAGTTGCAGATCCTGCTAAGTCATTCTGCAAGCAGAACGTTCATGACACTGGAAAAGCTGAAAAATATATTATGATGGGCTTTTGCAGTCCTGGCTGCAGAACTTCCTGCTGCCGGCCAATCTGAAGCGGTGTGACCCAGATCCTTTCTGTGTCCAAATGCCCAAACATGGCGGCTCTTGTGGATGCTAAGAGAAATGGCCTCGGCCCATGGACTCAGGTCCCAGGCACTCACTCAGAGACGGGGTGGTTCCCTGGAAACACCACAGTCGGAAGGCCAATTGAGGTGGGGAGGGAGAATCCCCACCCTCCAAACAGGGCTGCTCGCACCCCCCACCACAACCCTCCTCAGCCAATTCTAAATGTGCTGCTGCACGGAAAACAGTCTGCTTGTGTGCATAGCAGCCAACTCACACGACCGGCGCAAAGATGCTCATTCCAGACGAAAACACGATGAGTGTTTCCAGCAATTGCCAAATTAAGGGAGCCTCATATTTTGTTTTTTTTTTAAAATTGCTCTGCTTTGAACGGCAGCCAGGAAAAGCAACCGGAATAATTCTCCCCAGAGAAGTTGCTATTAGGTTCTGGAAAGAACAGCGCTGTTGGGTTGCAGCCAACTTATGGCAACCCCGTAGGGTTTTCAAGGCCAGAGACAAACTCAGGACCAAATACAGGGAGGGGGGGAGGGACGTTCACAGGGCGGCCAGGCAAAGAGGGCCTACACGTGGCCGGCCCTGGCTTATAAAGGTGGTGGGCGTCATTGGAGGCTGATGTCAGGACTGTTACCCACTGCCAGGGGTAACTAGAAAGTGATTTCAGAGTGATTTCAGCTTTGGCAGCAGTGAGTGGATGCACAGGCAGGCTGCCTTCAGAGCAGAGGTTCTTATTGTGATTTCAAGCTCTTCCAGGCCAGACTGCCCAGTACAGAATCCTAAACACAGCCCTTTTATACAGTTTTTCACCCACCTGAGGAGGAAGGGGCGGTCCCCTGCCACATAATACAGACAATTTAAAACAAAGCAGGAGGAAGACAGTCTGTTTTTGCTGATGGATTAAGTCCCAGAAGAAAAGGCTCCCAATGCATCTTGAGATCCTAGAAGTGAAAATTCAAATAGTCCAATGGGAAGTAGGCATTCCTCCAAACAGCCAAGGCACTCCCTTTGTAAGTCCAAAAAAGGTCTTTTGTTGAGGCTGACAACCTATCAGATTGTAAGAAGGAGTTGTCCTTACTTTGCATTTTCTGATCTACTTCCTTGTTACCTAGCTAAAATAATACTACTAAAATCCTAAGAGGGTTATTCTATTAATACAATAAAGTAAAAGGAATATTTCCAATCCATTTCTCTTCTTGTCTATCACTTAAAGTAACTCTATAGAATCTCTTAACCTTATAACAAAGAACCTCCAATACAGTATTTTTATTTATTTATTTTATTTTATTATTAAATTTATATACCGCCCTCCCCCTAAGGTGGGCGGAGATGATAATACACTTTAAAATACAATATGTAATCATAAAAATACACAACAGCAGCAGCTCAGAAAAATGGATGGCATCCAATAATCAAAACTCCCTCTAAAAGGGAACAATAGAGCCCCAGATTGTTAAATTAAAAAAAGGGGGGGG
Source organism: Sphaerodactylus townsendi (assembly GCF_021028975.2). Taxonomy (NCBI): domain Eukaryota; kingdom Metazoa; phylum Chordata; class Lepidosauria; order Squamata; family Sphaerodactylidae; genus Sphaerodactylus; species Sphaerodactylus townsendi. The sequence goes on from NC_059441.1 coordinate 5,196,982, forward strand.
GAGGGGGCACCATATAAGTACAAGCCCATATAAACATATAAGCAAGAGTATCCTAAATTAACAGTAACAAAACCTTAAATCAACTGGAGAACCTAGCTAAAGTATAATCCTAAACATTTGGCAAATAATAAATCCAACACTGAGGGGCTTACATTAAACCTTAAAAGGGACAAAGGCAAGAAGGAAACCATGTGAAATATCAACACATTTGTATATACATGTTCTTTCCAGGACTTGTGGAGGCTTTTGGACAACAGTGGTCTCCTTGCTCTGATCCTTAGCCAGTGTAGTTCGGTGGCAGGCTCAGGAAAATATTTTTCCTGCATCCTGCCCAGCCTGACAGCCAATGGGCTACACCACCCAGTGCCTGTGCAGAACAGCCCATGAGTCCACGGCACCCAGTGGGGGCTTGGCAAAAGGAAGACGATACCCCGGCGGCAATGGCGGCCCCGGTAAGTCGGGGCTGCTTCTTTGTCGTTGCCTGCCTCTGGGTAGGGACCCTGGACTTTCTTGGTCGTCTCCCAACCAAATACTAACCAGGGCTAGCAAGGACCATCCTGGTCTGGCCATTAGGTTCTCCCCAGTGGAACCGGCCAAACGCTTCCGCTGGTGGAGAAAAGTGGCGTGAGAGGCCAGAGCTCTGCCCTAATCTGAGGAACCGCGTTCGATTCCCAGCTGTGCCACCTGAGCTGCGGAGGCTTCTGCATCTCAGATTAGCCTGCACTCCCACACACGCCACAAGTGACCTGGGCCAGTCACAGCCTCGGGAGTTTTCTCAGCCCCACCCACCTCACAGGGTGTTTGTTGTGAGGGGGGAAGGGCAAGGAGATTGTCAGCCCCTTTGAGTCTCCGGCAGGAGAAAAAGGGGGGATATAAATCCAAACCCCCCCTCTTCTTCTTCTTCTTCTTCTTCTTCTTCTTCTTCTTCTTCTTCTTCTTCTTCTTCTTCTTCTTCTTCTTCTTCTTCTTCTCCTCCTCCTTCTCTCTCCTTCTCTCTCCTTCTCCTTCTCTTTCTCTTTCTCTTTCTCCTTCTTCTTCTAGAGCAGCCCAAAGACTCACTTCAACCCAGGACTGAAAGGTTGCTGCTTTCCAGATAGTCAGTCTTGCAAAGATGTTCTGCGACCACCTTGTTTTGTCCCCAGCATGTCGTGTGGGTCTTCTCCCCCTTTAGTAGAATCAGATAAAGAACCCACCTGTATTCCCAGACATGAGTAGAATCCCGGTAGCCAGGTTGACTCACAAATCCCATCAGTCTCTGCTAGAGGCTGATGGGATTTGTAGTCCATGAACACCTGGAGAGCCGCAGGTTGCAGGCCCCTGATTTAGAGGACAGGGAAAAGGAGCTGGCTCTGGATTCTTGCAGTTTCTCAAAACAAAGGAATTGGCATGGGGTGTGTGTGTGTGTGTGTGTGTGTGTGTGTGTGTGTGTGTGTGTGTGTGTGTGTGTGTGTGTGTCTCACAATGTGGCATTTTACACACGCTCACTACTCTGATCAATGTTTCAGTTCCTCGTCTAAATCCTCCCAGAGGAATTCAGTCAGCCGTGTCCGCTGTTCAGAGACGGCAAGGCGGGAGGAAGCGGGTTTGCGGCAGACATCGGTGAGATGAGGGCTCGGCACAGACAGTACGAGCGCACCCACACAGCCAGAGTGTCAGAAACCAGCTGTGCAGAAGGAAGCGACAATAGGGCTGTAATGCTTTGTGGACTGTGCTTAATGAAAATATCAGCTCGGCTGAGGAGACATTCGTGTATCATCAAACGAGGCTCCGAAAACACTTCCAAGTGCCCGCCATCTGGTCCACCGTGATGTGCTAACGGCGCCGACTAATTGTGAACGCAGGACCGGTGGCTGATGGCCGCATCGCGCTGGCGGAGGGATGGTCTCGCCACACTTCCAACCAACCCACGCGGCGGCGGATCAGCCCCTTCGCTTTCATGCCGAGCGGTATGTTAAAGGGGTAGCAGGCCGGAGGCGGAACCTGATCCGCCTCACCTGCCAGGTGATGCCGCTCGAGCACCGCTTTCTACCGCATGTCGGCTCCCAAGAGCTCCAGAACGGGCCTGCCCACGTTTCCAACCTACAAGGTTGCTTTGGGCACTGAGAACGTTGGGGCCGCAGAGCTGGGCCTTGATCCACATGACTCCAAGGAGTGCCGTCGGCATTCGGGGCTGCACCGTGTCTTCGATGAGCCTTGAACCCGCGGCTGATCAGCAGGAATAATAACCATGGGGGAAACAGACGTTCCACAGCAGAAGGGTTCACTTGTCTTCTCCCAGGGGGGTTCCTGTTCTGTAAAGTGGCTGCGGAGTGGCCAGCAGTGGCGTACCTACAATGGGGACATCTGGGGACAGTTGTCCCAGGCACCAACATTGTAGGTCACATGGGGGGCGCAAAATGCCCCCCCCCCCGCCAGGCTGGGCATGAGCACCTCAGATGCCCGGCGACACACTTTTTTAAAATTGTGATTTTTAGGAGCAGCAGTGGCGTGGGAGGTTAAGAGCTCGTGTATCTAATCTGGAGGAACCGGGTTTGATTCCCCGCTCTGCCGCCTGAGCTGTGGAGGCTTATCTGGGGAATTCAGATTAGCCTGTGCACTCCCACACACGCCAGCTGGGTGACCTTGGAGTAGTCACAGCTTCTCGGAGCCCTCTCAGCCCCACCTACCTCACAGGGTGTTTGTTGTGAGGGGGGAAGGGCAAGGAGATTGTCAGCCCATTTGAGTCTCCTGCAGGAGAGAAAGGGGGAATATAAATCCAAACTCCTCCTCCTCCTCCTCCTCTTCTTCTTCTTCCTCTTCCTCTTCCTCTTCCTCTTCTTCTTCTTCTTCCTCTTCCTCCTCCTCCTCCTCCTCCTGCTCCACTTCTTCTTCTTCTTCTTCTTCTTCTTCTTCTTCTTCTTCTTCTTCTTCTTCTTCTTCTTCTTCTTCTTCTTCTTCTTCAGGTTTAACATGTTGTTGCCACCCTGAGCCCTTCTGGGATGGGCAGGATACAAAACTGAAACTAAAAATGAATTTAATTTAATTGCGAAATATGCAAATTATTAATTAAAATCGTAATTTTAAAATGCTTGTCATCACTTAAAAGATAGCCCAAAGGCAGGACCGTGCCTGCTAAAAGATGACCTTTTTTTAACGCACAGAGCCAGCGGCCCTGTGTGTAGCCTGGGCATCTGAGGCACTCGTGCCCAGACTGGCGGGTGGGGTGGCTTCGTGGGGGCACAGCCTCGCAGGGGTGCGTGGCAGACAGTCCCAGGTGCCATTTTGCCCCGGGCTCTGTTTCCCCTCCCTACGCCTCTGGTGGCCAGGGGAGGGGAAGGAACACTTGGCAAGCCAGGTCTGGCACACATTCAGGCCTATGGAATCCTTTGGATTTATGACCAGTTGCCTTCCTATGATTCTGTTATTTCCTAGAATCCTCCTGACTTATTGAAGAAGAGTTTGGATTTATATCCCCCCTTTCTCTCCTGCAGGCGACTCAAAGGGGCTGACAATCTCCTTGCCCTTCCCCCCAAAGGGGCTGACAATCTCCTTGCCCTTACCCTGTGAGGTAGGTGGGGCTCAGAGAACTCCGAGAAGCTGTGACTAGCCCAAGGTCACCCAGCTGGCGTGTGTGGGAGTGCACGGGCTAATCTGAATGCCCCAGATAAGCCTCCACAGCTCAGGCGGCAGAGCGGGGAATCAAACCCGGTTCCTCCAGATTAGATACACGAGCTCTTAACCTCCTACGCCACTGCATGTTAATTTTTGTGTGTGAGACTAATTCACTTGGTTCTATGCACGTTTTGAGGGTGGGCGTGGTGTACACGTTTGTGTTTCACATTAAATGCCACATATTCTGCGTTCTGCTCGGCTTTGCCTGGGTGTAGGAGGTTCTCTTCTGTTTCTTGTTGCAGCTGGCTGTGTTTTCAATGGTTGTGATACGTCTGAGAGTGCTGGGAGCGCTGACTCCTGAAAGATCATATCCTTGTCAATTTCTCAGGCTCTCCTGGAATCCAGCTGTTCTTCCTCTGAAATGACCCACAATTGAAGCAAGCCTTCCTCTGGGACTATTCTGGGGGTGCAGGCCAGCATGGCGCTACGTAAACAGAGGGGGGTTGAGTTCTGGATCAGGGAGCTCTGGGTTCGGATCCTCCGTCAAAGAACTCACTGAATTACTGGGGGCCAGCTATTCTCTTTCAGCCCGAACTCCTAGGATCGTCAGAGGATCGTTCTGCGCAATCCTTGTCATTTCGCGGCCTCCGTAACAACTCCGCTCCAGGTGCCTTCCCCCCAAAGGGGCTGACAATCTCCGAGAAGCATACATACACAGCCTTGGTCACTCATATCCACAGGCCTTTCTCTCCTCCTCTCCTCTGCCAGGACAGCTGCGCTCAGCTGCTCAAGGTCGCGTGCGAATAGACAAAACCAACAAGCACCCCAACGGGCGTCTTCACTGTAACCCCACTTGATGGGAAGGCCTGTCTGGAGCTCCCCTGACTTTCCAAAAGTTTTCTGAACCAAATTGCTAAGGGGGGCTTTTGATTGAGCAGGAGGCAGCAGTAGTTCATTATGCTCACATCCTGCAGGTGTGAGTTCAAGTAGGCATCTGGTGGCCACCGTAAGCAGCAAATTTTATGGAGGAGAAGGACTCTATGTATGGTCTGAACCCATCTTGGATCTCTCCTTTATGTTCTTAAGGCCATTGCTTTCACCTCCCGCACGTGAGTCTCCAAAGGGCAATCTGCTGGTGGGCCACCGCGGTAGTAAAGAGTGCTGGACTAGATGGACTCTGGTCTGATCCAGCAGGCTAGTTCTGTTCTTAAGGCCATTGCTTTCAATAATTCTGCATGTGAGTCTCTAAAGGCACCTGGTGGCCACTGCGAGAAATGCCTTAGCAGACCAGGTGGACTCTGGTCTGATCCGTTAGCAGCTAGCACAGCGTTCCATGTCATTGCTTTCACCTCCTTAACGCGGAGTCTCAAAGGCACCTGCGCCACTGCAGTAGAGGTTGGACTAGATGGACTTTGGTCTGATCCAGGTTAGTTCTATGTTCTTAAGGCCACCGCTTTCACATCCTGCAGGTGAGCTCCCCAAAGGCACCTGGTGGGGCCACTGCCCGTGAGCAGAGTGCTGGACTAGATGGACTCTGGTCTGATCCAGCTGGCTCTTTCTTTATGTTCTTGGCGCACTGCTTTCACCTCCTGCACGTGAGCTCCAAGGCACCTGGTGGGCCACTGCGAGTAGCAGAGTGCTGGACTAGATGGACTCTGGTCTGATCCAGCAGGCTAGTTCTTATGTTCTTAAGGCCATTGCTTTCACACCCTGCATGTGAGCTCCCAAAGGCACCTGGTGGGCCACTGCGAGTAGCAGAGTGCTGGACTAGATGGACTCTGGTCTGATCCAGCAGGCTAGTTCTTATGTTCTTAAGGCCATTGCTTTCACCTCCTGCACGTGAGCTCCCAAAGGCACCTGGTGGGCCACTGCGAGTAGTAGAGTGCTGGACTAGATGGACTCTGGTCTGATCCAGCAGGCTAGTTCTTATGTTCTTAAGGCCACTGCTTTCACCTCCTGCAGGTGAGCTCCCAAAGGCACCTGGTGGGCCACTGCGCAGTAGCAGAGTGCTGGGACTAGATGGACTCTGGTCTGATCCAGCAGGCTAGTTCTTATGTTCTAAGGCCACTGCTTTCTACCTCCCTGCAGGTGAGCTCCCAAAGGCACCCAAGGTGGGCCACTGCGAGTAGCAGAGTGCTGGACTAGATGGACTCTGGTCTGATCCAGCAGGCTAGTTCTTTATGTTCTGGCGTAAGGTTATTGCTTTCTACCTCCTGCATGTGAGCTCCCAAAGGCACCTGGTGGGCCACTGCAGTAGCAGAGGCGTTGGACCAGATGGACTCTTGGTCTGGATCCAGGCTAGTTCTTATGATCTTAAGGCCACTGCTTTCACCTCCTGCAGGTGAGCTCCCAAAGGCACCTGGTGGGCCACTGCGAGTAGCAGAGTGCTGGACTAGATGGACTCTGGTCTGATCCAGCAGGCTCTTTCTTATGTTCTTAAGGCCACTGCTTTCACCTCCTGCAGGTGAGCTCCCAAAGGCACCTGGTGGGCCACTGCGAGTAGTAGAGTGCTGGACTAGATGGACTCTGCTGGTCTGATCCAGCAGGCTCCTTCTTGTGTTCTTAAAATAGTTCAGGAAGATGCTCTGGCAAAGGGGCAGAAGCTGCGGGCGGTGCGTCAGGCTCAAATGCGTACGCTTTGTTTCATCCTTGGTTCAGCTTTGTGGCCGATTTATGCAGGTTTTGAGATTTCAAATCCGGTCATCACGGTGTAGCGGTTGAAGGGTCAGACTAAGAATCCCCCCTTTGCTGTGGAGGTTTGCTGGGTGACCTTGGGCCGGTCACATACTCTCAGCCTAACCTACTTTGCAGGGTTGTTGTGAGGTTAAAATGGAGGAGATGAGAATGATGCAATTCGCTTTGTGTCCCCCCCACTGGTGGGAAAGGCAGACTTGTGTCTCAGTGGGAAGGGTGGACTATAAATGACATAGATCCGTGGTGGCGAACCTTTGGCACTCCAGATGTTATGGACTACAATTCCCATCAGCCCCTTCCAGCATGGCCAATTGGGTTAGGGTTAGGGTTATTTATTTATTTATTAGGTTTATATACCGCCCTCCCCCGGAGTTAGAGTGTTGGACTAGTCCCGTGGTGGCAAACCTTTGGCACTCCAGATGTTATGGACTACAATTCCCATCAGCTGATGGGAATTGTAGAAGAAGAAGAAGAAGAAGAAGAAGAAGAAGAAGAAGAAGAAGAAGAAGAAGAAGAAGAAGAAGAAGAAGAAGAAGAAGAAGAGTTTGGATTTATATCCCCCCTTTCTCTCCTGCGGGAGACTCAAAGGGGCTTACAATCTCCTTGCCCTTCCCCCCTCACAACAAACACCCTGTGAGGTAGGTGGGGCTGAGAGAGCTCTGAGAAGCTGTGACTAGCCCAAGGTCACCCAGCTGGCATGTGTGAGAATGTACAGGCTAATCTGAATTCCCCAGTGTAGAGAGAGTGGCTATGTTAGCTTAACCATCGCCATTTTGTATGCAGTTATTAATGTAACCGTTACTAGTGAACTTTGTAACAGTTCAACATATTACCACAGCCTTGTTGGCCCCTTTGTTGTGAGTCCAAGAAGTGGTTCTTGAAAATAATTGCCTATCTTTGGCTTCCCACCAGCTTTCCCATCCTGGTACCGAGTAACGGTCAATTGAAGGTCTTGGCCCAGCTGCACAAAGTTTTGCTAACGGTTAGAACTTCAATAAACTTTCAGCCACAACACCTGATAAGAATGAAGAATTACATCACCTGCTTTAGTTAATTGGCACCAAGTTATGATTGGCTCACTAAGATCACCTGATGCGCAATTCCCCTATATCTGCTTTTCCATATTGTAAGAGAGGCACCCTTTTTCCCTTGCTTTTCACTCCCAATATACGCAATGCTACCTCATGCTGGCTAGAGGCTGTCTATTGAAGTATGAGAACTGTTTGATCCTTTTCTTTTTGCCTGCTAAGCAATGGAGAAGTTTTACATTTTGATTTTAGTAGGTTCAGTTATTTTGTCTCTGTTTGCTCTTATTCAGCTAATTGTATGCATTATATGCCATCTGACTATCGTTTGTTGAATGATGCCGAGTTCAATAAACTTGAAGAACTTGTTCTAAAGAAACTGCCTTTTTTCTGAGTCGTGTGAAAGTTCAAAATCCAAACCCACGTTTAAGGAGAGTAGGTAACTCATCCTCTACACCCAGATAAGCCTCCATAGCTCAGGTGGCAGAGCGGGGAATCAAACCCGGTTCCTCCAGATTAGATAGACAAGCTCTTAACCTCCTACGCCACTGCTGCTCCTGTAGTCCATAACATCTGGAGTGCCAAAGGTTCGCCACCACTGACATAGATAATAAGGGATTTGGGTTTTACCTCCTTTGATTCTAGTGTATATGTGCTCTCAGTTATATTTGTGAAGCTCACAATCCTGGGGAATCAGAGCGCGCACACACACGCGCACGCGCACGCGCACGCGCACGCGCACACACGAAATTGCCCTGAGTAAAAGGCAGGAGGGATATCTCTTGGGTGGACTTAGCTAAAAACAAGCACTAGCTTGACGATTCAGTGAAAAGCTTTCCCTAATGAGGTTTTGGCTTTCTCTTTAATGCGCAGCTCTGCCAAGTGGTTCCCCCCTTTCTCAGTCCTCCTCTTCCCTCCCTCTTTTTGAGGATCAGCAAACAGAAGCCCGCGCAGAACGCTGCTTGGTGTCGCCTTCAATGCTGGAGCTGACTTTCACAGAAGGCAACAAAAATGACACCAACACAAACGGCTCCACAGGGATCGGCATTCCATTGCCCTGCCAACTCCAGCTTGGGGAAATCAGGGAGATCCGGGGGCAGAGGACCTCAGCTGGCCCCTGATGCCCCTTGAAGATTTTTATATCTCCTAAAGCACAAAGCCAATTGGCCACGCTGGCAGGGGCTGATGGGATTTGTAGTCCATGAACATCTGGAGAGCCGCAGGTTGCAGACCCCTGTCCTAAAGTCTACGGCACCCCGTAGAGCAGTGGTGGCGAACCTATGGCACAGGTGCCAGAGGTGGCACTCAGAGCCCTCTCTCCGGGCACGCGCAAGGAGAGTCGCCTCCACCCCCACAACTAGGCCGCTGGGCTCAATTGATAGCATTAAACCTAAGACCTAGTTTTGGGGAAGTAGGTTAAACACCACTGATTTTCATGCGAAGAATTAAAGCGCGATTCTTTACCTGGGAGTTAAGTAAAGTATTATGAATGGGAATTTAGCTGTGTATTATACCACAGCTGTGTGTTATGCCACAGTAAAATATTATGAATGAGACCTGAAAATTGCTGTGTTACATTGTGACTAAAATATTGTTTCTCACCTAATATTTGTTGTTAATTATGAAATGATTTTTCTGTATATCATTCTTCTATGAAGCAATAGGTTTGTATAACTTTGGTGCAAAGAATTTTTTGTTTATGTTGTTATTCCTATGAAGCAATAGGAAAATACATGCATATGAAAATAATTTCCGAGTCAAGTACATGTTTTCATGTCATTATTTATTATTCTGTGGGTCCTGTTCAAATGTTAAAAAATATTAGATATTTCAAAACACATAACACCATTCCGTTTCTTAGGGTGTGAACTCGCTTGTGTTACTAGGGAAGTAGGTTAAACACCACTGATTTTCATGCGAAGAATTAAAGCGCGATTCTTTACCTGGGAGTTAAGTAAAGTATTATGAATGGGAATTTAGCTGTGTATTATACCACAGCTGTGTGTTATGCCACAGTAAAATATTATGAATGAGACCTGAAAATTGCTGTGTTACATTGTGACTAAAATATTGTTTCTCACCTAATATTTGTTGTTAATTATGAAATGATTTTTCTGTATATCATTCTTCTATGAAGCAATAGGTTTGTATAACTTTGCGCAAAGAATTTTTTGTTTATGTTGTTATTCCTATGAAGCAATAGGAAAATACATGCATATGAAAATAATTTCCGAGTCAAGTACATGTTTTCATGTCATTATTTATTATTCTGTGGGTCCTGTTCAAATGTTAAAAAATATTAGATATTTCAAAACACATAACACCATTCCGTTTCTTAGGGTGTGAACTCGCTTGTGTTACTAGGGAAGTAGGTTAAACACCACTGATTTTCATGCGAAGAATTAAAGCGTGATTCTTTACCTGGGAGTAAAGTAAAGTATTACCAACAGGTGCCTCGATTGCTGGCAATGGGGCTTGCTTCTGAGGGTCGTGATTCACCCATTGGAAGAGTTGCACGGTTGCTTCAAAGCAAAGCCACTGACTACCACCAAGCTTACTCCCGAGTAACGCACGCCTCAGAGCCAACTGTTCTTTTCTAAACTAAAACCTCAGTATTCAGGTTAAATTGCTGTGTTGGCACTTTGCGATAAATAAGTGGGTTTGGGGTTGCAATTTGGGCACTCGGTCTTGAAAAGGTTCGCCATCACTGCCGTAGAGTCACCCTGTGAAGCTGGAGTGACCTTTGTTGCCCGGAGATCAATTTGATTTCTGTGAGAACTCCGGCCTCCACCTTCATCCTGGGAACCCACAAACAGATATTACATTCACCTCTGCAGCCTCAGGTCACTGCTGGATTTCCATGACAGCAGGGGCGTAACGAGGCAGCCCTGGGCAAACTGTAGCCCTGGGCAAAACCTGAGTTGGATGCCCCCCCATGGGCGGCCACTCCACCATGACCCAATTTTTTATTGAACCAGAACATTGGTGCCTGCAAGGGATGCATTTTTAGACATATCAGCACCAAAATTTCAGCGTATCATCAGGAGACTGTCCTTATGCTACTCCCCAAGTTTGGTGAGGTTTGGTTCAAGGAGTCCAAAGTCATGGACTCTCAAAGGGGGTGCCCCATCCCCCATTCTTTGCTAAGGAGATGGGGGCTCCCCTTTGAGGGTCCATAACTTTGGCCCCCCTGAACCAAACTGCACCAAACTTGGGGGGGGGGGGGGTGCCATCATCTCCAGATGATACCCTGAAATTTTGGTGCTGATACATCAAAAAATGCACCCCCTGCAGGAACATCCTAGAAATTTGCCCAAGAATCTTTGTTCTGCATTGAGTTTTCTGCATTGCTGTCAATGGGGTTGCATGCTGGGGAGGCACATTTCTGAAGGCACAGTCTCAAAACTTTCATGGTCTCATCAGAGTTCTTCCCTAATGATACCCCCCAGGTTTGGTGTAGTTTGGTTCAGGGGGGCCAAAGTTATGGACCCTCAAAACTGTGTAGCCCCCATCTCCTATTAGCTCCCATTGGAAACAATGGGGGATAGGGGCACCCCCTTTGGGAGTCCATAACTTTGGACTCCTTGAACCAAACCTCACCAGACTTGGGGGGTAGCATAAGGACAGTCTCCTGAAGATACGCTGAAAATTTGGTGCCACTAGCCTAAAAACTGCGCCTCCTGCAGGCCAAAAATGGAAAACCACTAAAAATACCAAAAAACGATCCCAGCATTTTGATGCCCCCCACAAGGTGATGCCCTGGGCAGCTGCCCACCTTGCCCAATGGGCATTATGCCCCTGCATGACAGGATAATGAACACAAGCAAGGCTGAGAAGTCCCACAGCTTTTGCAGGGAATTCCTCACCATCTGCCCTGTTCGTGGAGGAAAATACCACTGAGTCGCAGGTGGCTCCACAAGGGTTTCAAGGCAAGAATAGAAGGGGTCTTGCCATCGCGTGCCTCTGCGTAGCATCCCTGGCCTTCCTTGGTGGTCTCCCATCCAAGTTCTAACCAGGGCTGACCCTACTTAGCTTCCAGCATCTGATGAGACTGGGCCCATTATGCATGGATTGCTGACCTCAGGGCTTGTTGCTGTGCAGTGGGGTTGTAGTGGGGTCTCCTCGTGCTTCTTTGTTTACACATGAGGAGGCACCCCACTGCCTGGTGCGCAGCTTGCCGGCCGAACTCTCCCCGGTCTGCTTTTCTTGGTTGTCTTAACTCCTCCTCTCAACTCACTCTTAAAGGTACACATCTCATCACACCCAGTAGTATCAAGATTGCTGGTTTTGTTAAAACCCTTTACATCACTGTTATGTTGACATTGCTGTTATTTGCACTTATATTGATGTTGTAGCCCCTTTCCAAAAAATAATCTCCCCCAAAATGAAAGAGGCAAAGCAGTCCCCTGGACCATGTCCAAGAACTGATATTCTCCCCCCCCATTCCCCCCCCCCACTTAATTTTATTTATTTATTTATTATTTCGATTTTTATACTGCCCTATCCCCGAGGGGCTCCGGGCAGTGCTTCCTGCTGCTGCTGCTGCTGCTGCTGTTGCTGCTGCTGCCGCCACCTTGGGAAAACACAGAGGCTTGTTTTTTCGATATTCCTGTATTAGGTTTGATAGATCTAATATGGTACAAATGCTTGAAGTTGAAATAAAGTTTTAAAAAGCCCTCCTGGTGACCAGGGAGGGTGGAGATGGAGTGGGGAAGGTGGGGTGGAGCAAAAAAACAAAACAAAACTCCTGGAGCAAAGAATAATGCAGGGCCATTTGTTTCATCTTCCCCGAGAAGCAGGGGGAAAGGTCGCTCTTTGCCCGCTCTCACAAACAGTGGGATGCAGTGAGTGTAAGGGGGGGGGGGGCGGGAGGAGGCATTTTTAACAGATTATCTGCCCTGAAGGAAATCTCCCTTCAGCACAGGGCAGAGTGGCAGTATATAATCAGCCTGGGCTGGCATGGGCCATTGAGGTGAAGCTGGATTGTTGTGAAATGCCTTTATCCAACTTGTGCTGGAAGCTGGAATTGCAGCATCGAGGGACACTGCAAATTCAGACAATCTTTTGCATGTGGCATTAACAAAAGATGTAACTCTGGCTCATTGTCACTGACTTCCGCTTTGTTTCTGAGCCTGATGAAAGGTGCTAATTTGGCCCTCTGAAGCCCCGGGCAGTCCAAAGAGCTGCCTCCTGTGTGATGTATTGCCTGAGGCCTGGTGGATGGTTTGGGGAGATGGGCCTTCTCCGTGGTGGTGCCGGGTTCCTTCTGATATGAACATATAGTTTATAATGTTTTAAGCCATATATTTAATCGTATAAAGTATATTACAGGTAATTTATAAAAGATCAGTGGTGATGCTTAGGAGCTGTGAGCTTAAAGGGTTGTATGAAGATACTCTTAGAAAGATTCCTCTCCTGATGTTATTGTGCATCTGTGGCTGGCATCTTCAGAGGATCCTCTGAAGACGCCAGCCACAGATGCAGGCGAAAGGTCAGGAGAGAATGCTGCTAGAACACGGCCATACAGCCCGGAAACCACACAGCACCCAAGTGATTCCGGCCGTGAAAGCCTTCGACAATTCAGTAAGATGCTGTTAGTTAAACAAAGAACTGTAATTTCATTAGTAGAGAGGCTTTGCTTGGAAGAAGGGGGGGCGATTTCTGCACTTTTCAGTAAAGTCTGATACATGTGCTGTGGAATTTGGGGACGGCCTCTCACCAGAAAGATGAAGGAGACAAAGCATACAGAAAAACACAGATAAGGGCGAAGTAAAACTGGGTTGATATAGCAACCAAGATCTCTGAACGGGGCAAGATGACACAAAGAATACACGCCCAATTGTGGAAAGCAAGGTGGGCTTTGGAGAGGAGTGGAGATTCAAATGGCAAGGTGTACGTATTCCAAATCTGGCCAATGGTCAAAAGACAAGGAGGGGTGTTTGTAAGAGGGTATAAATTATGTCACGCAAGCAACAGCCCCTTTGAACCTCCTCCCTGTTGCTAACAGAGGAGAGTTCCCTCTTCTGCGCAGAATTGAATGAAAACAATGAATCTCTGAACACTGAAGAAGCTTTTGGATGGTTATTGTTGTAACCGGTCAGAGCTTTTGCTCTGTGGACAGGGCCTTGCCCTGTGCCTATCACTTCCGTGCTTGCTCCAGACACTTTGTGAACACATCACTCTTCTGGAAGCCTTTCAGTTCAACCTTTTACGGCTCCCTCTTTACAGCTGCGGTTTGTTTCTAAAACATATTTGTTACTAGCTGTTTCTGGGGTCCTTAGTGGATGGGAATGTATTAAGCACAAATGTTTCCATTTAGCAGGGTTCCAGCGGACAGGTCCAACTCTTGCTTTCTTGGAAAACCTGTATTTTCCTTGGAAACAGCCACTCGTCGCTGCTCTCCAGGAAGATTTGAAACAAGAACCTCGCGATGACCTTTGGCTTGAAACAAATAAACTGAACAGAAAGTTAGAAGGCATCCAGACTGCTCGGGGCAGTTTTGTTTGACTTCCTCCTTTCTCGGCAAAAACCCGAATAACTGTTTTTATCAGTGTTTGGTGGTTGTTGCAAGACACACGCGGCAGAAGGGCAACACGCTCGAGTCAGCAAAAATAATTTCACTCGTTCTCTTGCCGTGAACCTGAGCCTCACGCACAACTTCTCGCTGCTTCCTTGACACAAATGTGTGACGTGGCAGAGCGGCCGGTTGCAGGCCCGGCCATTTGTACGGCTTCCAGCTCCCAAGCACCGCTGCCCACACGAGCAGACTGCCCTTGGAAGGTAAGACCGAAGAGGGGCACGTGGCGTATGAGCCATCCAAGAATCCGGAGAAGGGCCACAAGCCCTTAAGGGGAAACTGGACCCTTCGGACGCATCGCTTCAGCGAGAGGAAGTCAACCTTCCTGCCAACGAAGGCTCAGGCGCACATTAATTTCAGCGGGGCTCCTGCTGGGTTCAGTCCTGAGCTCCAATTCTCTTTCTTTACGGCCTTGTAAAAAGTGCCTGAACAATGGCCCCATTCATCTGTTCTGGGACGGCCTGCCAGTTGGCAAGAGAGCCAGCCGGCCGGGGCTTTTCATGTCAGGAGGCAAAATAGCCGCCGGAGGGGGAGCGCCAGGATTAGATCTCCCCGTATTTTATAATCTGAAACGTAGCTGCAAGGGACAGCCGATTTCTTCACAGCGGCGGTGGAGCGTGAGGGCTGGGGTTCTTAACCCTTTCCCCCCACTATTCCCCCAATAACAGTCGGACGCATCCCAACCGGCTGTCTTATTCCTTCTCTTAAAATACAGCCAGTATATTTCCCACACAGAGATGAACCCACTGGGTGATTCTGATTTGGAAAACAGCGGGCGTGGCGGCAGGCTGAATCGTCCTCCACGGCCACCCTTTCCTGCACGGCCACTCAGCAAAAACTAGCCACCCCCCATTGTGTCCCAGAATAAAAATCACCAGGAGACACAGGCATGGATTTCCTGCCCCCCCCCCCCACCACCATTTGGGCCTCTGACTTCAGGGCCAGCTAGTTTCTTTCTTCCGAAGAGTTATAATCTGGTCAGCAAAATGAGCAATTCCTTCCAAAGACTTACAGTCTTTCGCCTGCGTCATCTCAGACACGCCTTCAGGCAATCGCTGCAAAAATTGCTCCTTAACCACGATATCTATGGCTTGCTGCACAGTAGTCACTCCTTCACAGTGAAACCAATCAGAAACTATTTGCTTGCAACGAGCAACATAGGCCATCATGCTTTCCTCCCTTCTGGGATAAGCTTTCCTGAACTGCAAGTTAAGTTCATGCACAGATTTCCCAAATCTCTTCAATGCAATGTCCTTAAACTGAGTATAGCTTGTGCCGCCGTCCTTAGTAAATTGACAGAGCAACTTCCCAAGGTCTCCTGACACTTGGGACCAAAGCGCAGTTAGGTATTCTGTGGTCGGCACTTTGTATGTTTTACAAGCAGCCTCCAGGGGACAGAGACCAGCCCCCCCTGCAGAAAAGTGAACTTTGAAGGGTGGGCTCTACGGCTCCCGAAGCACGCCTTCCTCGGACTCCTCCCCCAAGCCTCAAAATATTCCCCAGTTCTGAACTGGAACCCCTGCAGCAAAACCAACGCAGATGTTGCCGCATGCCAAGAACGGCCAAGCGTGACCCAAAGGGACCCGATTCTAACCACCAAAAGGCACCCCTCTTGCAGGCAGCCTCCGCACCACATCCAGGCATTAGAGGTCACTGAGCAAAGGAGAAAGCGCACGCACACACATGCACACACAGCCTTTGTCGAAAACAAGGCCTTTTTGTGTTAAGAAAAGCACAGCTAGTCTGTCGCTGGGAACAAAATGTTCAAATAGAATTCCTCCGATCCTCTGAGCCGCAGAACACCTGAGCCTCCTCTGCGCCCAAGAATTCGGTTCTTGTCAGGCGGGTGTTACTTTCTTTCCCCTCCTCTTCCAGCTAAAGAAGGTGACTTTGGCCTGGGGCTCACTTGCTTGTTTATCCAGGTCAGGGGTCTTCAAACTCTGGCCCTCCAGATGTTCCTAGACTACAATTCCCATGAGCCCTACCACTTGGCCATGCTGGTGTAACCTCAGCTTGTGGGTTCTGTGGGGCAGAACGTGGAATGAGTTTGCAACAACAAATTTTTAAAAACAAAATGGTTTACTTTCTTAACATAGAACATCAACATTTCAAGGTCCTGTTCAGGTTGCATTTTCAAGTCCTTATGTTTACAGTCTACTGATACTGCCAAGTCCAATTCTTCTTTGCAAGTGGGTTGGCTCCTGAAGACTCCAAGGGCTGGGTGAACAGGATTCAACGTGATGAAGGTTTCCAGGAGAACTCTCACCCATCACAACCACCAAAAGAAACCCTGAAACAATAAACTCCAACATTTACAACATAGCAAAAATAAACAACTACCTTCCCACTAGTTCCCAACAACACTGCAGTTACCTTAACAAGGTGTTAAGGGCTTATACAACCAAGGTCCGAGTCTGGTAGCCTTGTCTCCTCCAACTACAAGAGCTCTGCTGCAGCCTCTTGCTGCTTTGAGTCTCCACCCCTTACTGGGTCAACCCATTCTGAGCATGGGGGTTACACTGGCAGGGTCTGATGGGAATTGTAGTCCATGAACATCTGGAGGGCCCTAGTTTGAAGACCCCTGATCCAGGTAGTGAGTAAACAGAGACAAAATCCTCCATGGTGCTGAGGGCGGGGCGGAGAGATAACATAATGAGCCGCCCTCTTTGCATTCACCTCCTGGGTTTCAAACTGGACTAGATGGATTTCAGCCTTGACCAGCAAGACAATTCTGAGGCTTAAGCAGGCGAAGAAGATGCTGGCGGTGTGGGAGCCCTCGGCCCAAGTCTATCTGGCTGTCGTCATGCATCTTCCTTATTGGAAGATGTCAGTACTCTGCCTTTGACGTCTTATGAACTTAGACCCAACTTTCCTTTATCAGTTATTGATTTCTACTGTCCTACTTTTCTAGACAAATAGCCTAAACATTTAGCCATGTTCTTGCTTTGTATCAGAAAAGAGCAGACTCGAGGTGCCGGGCCGGGGCAAGAAGACCTCGAAAACAACTTAGTTCATCATCTCATACATTCCCATGTAGAATTGAGAACAAAGGGTATTTCATCCAGGCTTTTTGCTGATCTGGCTAGTAACAAAAGCCAGGAAGCAAAAGGCCTACTTTGGTTCATCTTTAATTAATCATAATTAAAGCACATATTTAATTTAATTAATCATAATTAAAGCACATTTTAACACATATAGAGCCATTGTTGAATGCTTATCTAATCCAATTGATATTACTGATTTTATTGTATGCTCTATCTCTATGTTTTGTTCACCGCCCTGAGCCCTTCGGGGGAGGGCGGTTTATTATTATTATTATTATTATTATTATTATTATTATTATTATTATTATTATTATTATTATTATTATTATTATTATTATTATTATTATTAGAGTTTGAATTTACATCCTCCCTTTCTCTCCTGCAGGAGACTCAAAGGGGCTTACAATCACCTTGCCCTTCCCCCCTCACAACAAACACCCTGTGAGGTAGGTGGGGCTGAGAGAGCTTCGAGAAGCTGTGACTAGCCCAAGGTCACCCAGGTGGCGTGTGTGGGAGTGCACAGGCTAATCTGAATTCCCCAGATCAGCCTCCACAGCTCAGGCGGCAGAGCGGGGAATCAAACCCGGTTCCTCCAGATTAGATACATGAGCTCTTAACCTCCTACGCCACTGCTGCTCCCAATAATACGCCAACAACAACAACAACAACAACAACAATAATAATAAAGGCAATGCAATTAGAGAAGATATCAGTATGGAAACTTAAAAGATTTTTCAATACATGTTCTGCGCCTACATTAGCAGATAATTTAAGTGGCCATGCCAGGGATTGAACCCGGGGACTTCTGCAGGCTAAGCACAGGCAGGCAACAGATGTGCAATTCCAGGAGGCACGGAATGTCCCAGCCAGGAGGGGGGGGGGAGGAGGCGTGAAGAATCCAGATCTATCCGCGCATCAAAACTTCTGCTTTATTCCTCTTTCCTTCGGCAAGCCCTTAAATATCTTTCTTTCCCCCCAAAAAATGGCCAGGGGCGGGGGGTGGGGGGGGCTGCAGAGCCGATAAGGGATAATTGCTTGGCTTTGACGCCTGCCATTGATGTGAAAATAGGATTGGAATTAGTCACTCTGGTTGAAAGGTTAGCTGAAGGTTATTACAGGGAAATTGTTATTCATACATTTCTCCCCCTCCCCCGGTGCTTCTGGATAGCCTAAAAGATTAAATTCGCAGAGTGCATAATGACCCATCAGGGCAGACAATGGAGAGCGTAATCTCTCCAGAGACCCCCGATAACAGAGCAGAGAGCCTGCTGCATAATTCATGGACGCGGCAGACATCCCCGGCTAACTTCTGCACCGTTTGTTTACGCCTCGATAAATCAGCCTTTTCCTCCTGACCTTCCGACCACGGGAGCGAAATCCGAAAGGGATGAAGGGGGCCATTGTGGCTGGCCAGCAACCTGGCTGCCATTCGAAAGGGCCGGAGCAAGACAGTGCCGTCTGAGCTCTCTGAATGGAGCAAAGAATGGGCTTCCCAGATGCATTCAGCGCACATCAAATGCTCTTTGGCTAAGACAGCCACGCAGCAGCTCCAAACAACCGGGGCGCAGATGATTTATCATGGAGAACAAGGGCTTCGCCATGAGGGAGGGGAGGGGGAAGGCCAGGGAGGGGGGATTTTGCAGCCAACTCAGGGGCTGATTATCCCAGCCTGCCGACCCCTCTAAACCTCTCTGTTTTTCAGAACAGACTACAACCCTGTGATGTAGATTAGACTGAGAGTGTGTGTCACCCAGCACGATTCCATGGCATGAGTGAAGGTCTGAACCCAGAGGTGGGATCCAGCAGGTTCTCGCAGGTTCCCGAGAGTAGGTTTCTAATTATTTGTGTGTGCCGAGAGGGGGTTACTAATGGGTGATTTTGCCACATGGTTTTTGCCTTAGTTACGCCCCTCCTCTCAGCAGTAGCGCGCAGAACTTGAAGCAGTCTAGCAGGAGGTGCACCGGCGTGCGTGGCAGCCTGCCATGCGCGCATCGCCTTCCCCACTCCAAAGTCTGGCGCATGCATAACTGGGCGTCCTGAAGTTGCCATTGCTGGTGGCCTCGCCCAGGAATGCCCCACCCCTGGAATGCCTGGCCACACCCCCCCTTATCACCGTGTCCTCCACCCAGTCCCCATTGGTGCTACGCCATTGACAGTTTGAAACCCAACTCACCATGGGGAACCTGTTAGTAAAATTCTCCTTTTGGATCCCAATACAACTGTTCTGGAACCTTGGGCTCAGTCGAGGGATCAGGAGTCCAGGGTGGCGTGAGTGGTGCTTCCAGATATTCATGGACTACAATTCCCACCAGCCCCCACCAGCACGGCCAGTTTTGCTGGCAGGGGCTGATGGGAATTGTAGTCCATGCATATCTGGAGCACCATAGGTTGGCCACCCCTGTCCAACACTAGAACTACCTCGAACCAATTACAATACAACAACCTTTATTAGGCATATTAAAATAGGCTCCAGAGCGTTACAGACATTTCTGAAGTACAGATCAAAAGTACATTCAAAACACAGACAGATAAACTGTATCTAGCATTGGACGTTACTTAGAAAATTCTGTCACTTGTAAAAGAAATTTTGCTACTTTTCCCAAGAGCCTCTGTGTTATTTAACAAAAGCTCCACAACAGAGTTGTCAGAGTCTCTTTCAGATCTGTCTAAGACCCGCCCAGGAGAGAAATTCCTAATACCCACATATCTCGGACAGTCAAGTATAATGTGAGCAAGAGTCTCCACTTGGTTTTTACAGTGTGGACAGACCCGATCCTGGAGAGGGATAGGATAGGTAGCGACCCTTTGTAATGGCCGATGGAAAAGTATTGCATCCGGCCCTTGTAATAATCCATCTCTGTTGGGGTTCAGTTAGTAGTTCAAGATATTTGGCTATGTGCCCCTGTTCTGGTACTATTCCGACAGAAAGGGGTGAGCATGATTTATTTGCTTGGCCCAACAAGATATGGTATCCCTCCCTCGTCCTGGCTGGTTCAAAAAGTCTTTGTCATGGAAAAACTTGCCATTCGAATCTACGTCCTTCTAGGGTAGAAATCCAAAACTGTTTCAAAGTCCAGTGGAACTCATTCTAGTCTGCTGCAGCCACTGAGCGTAAAGACTAAAATACTTTTTACAGGAGAACTTTAGAGGCTACAAATGAGAGATGGAATTTTGTAAAGCATGATGAACCTGACAACAAATGAAATTATTTCAGAAAACAAAAGCCCTGGATCCCAAGACATCTATTAAACACTTCCCATTTGTTTCTGCAGACCACAGTAATTATTTCACTTTGGCATAGCAGGTTCCTTGCTGCCTATTAAAATCTAATTGTTTCTCAAACATGTATTTGTTGAAGTTTAACAATGGCCTGATCTATGTCTATCTGCTGTTCCTAGTCTCCAATAAATATGTATTAAGTAACTAATCAGCAATTATCATACAAGCAAATATTTATCTCCAGCATTCAAACTCGTATCAAGGAGCACGGAAGACACTGTCGGCTTCACCACCCTGAAAAATCTGCAGTTGCAGAACATGTCTTAAACAAAACTGGACATAACATTTTATTTGAAAACACTGAAATTCTGGACAATTCAGAAAGTTGCTTTGTCAGATTGCACAGGGAGGCCATTGAAATTCACAAACACCAAGACAATTTCAACAGGAAAGAAGAGACTTTGAAAATTAGCAAAGCTTGGCTACCAGTACTTAAAAACACCAAAAGCAAACCCCAAGGGCATGCTAAGTTCATGAACAATGGACTCCACCCAAACACAGGATTTGCATTCACCAATACTGCTGCTGCTGCAGGGCATGAAAATGTGAATCACTCCCTGGACTGATAAGCCCCACCCGCAATACAATACTATCAACCACATCTTTGCATAACAAGTTCCACCCAAACACTTACTGATTGGTTCCCCACCCTGGGACATGGACAATATATACCCCAAACATTCCTTCTCTCTGGACACAGTGTGTAACAGACTTCCCTCTGTGATACACCTCTGAAGATGCCAGCCACAGGTGAAACGTTAAGAACAAGATCCACCAGACCACGGCCACACAGCCCAGAAAACCCACCACAACCAGAACCGTGTATCTCCTTACATCGAAATGGAATCCTAATTCAAGGGACGCTGCTGCCTTTCCAAAATCCAAAGGGATCAGATCAGCCAATATTGAAATGAAACCCAGATTGGTGGACTGAAAAGATGGCAACAGAGTGGGCCTCCTCTCTGCCCCAACTACTGTTGTGTTGATGTTGATTGGTTATTTCAGTTCTAAAGAATGGCATCTGTCCACATTGCCTTCTGAAGCCTCCTTTGGAAAGTGTCCGAGGGGCAGCCCCGTTGGTCTGCAGTAGAATAGCTTGATTTGAATCCAGTAGTGCCATTGAGACCGACAGGACTTTTTGGGGATATGAACTTTCGAGAGTGACTCTTGGACGCTCATCACCAGAGGTGGGATCCAGCAGGTTCTCACAGGTTCCCGAGAGTAGGTTACTAATTCTTTGTGTGTGCCGAGAGGGGGTTACTAATTGGTGATTTTGCCACATGATTTTTGCCTTAGTTACGCCCCTCCTCCCAGCAGTAGCGCGCAGAACTTGAAGCAGTCTAGCAGGAGGTGCACCAGCGTGCGTGGCAGCCTGCACGCATTCGTTTCCCGCCCAAGGACTGGTGCAGTGGCTGCATCCTTGCTACAGCCCTGCCCAGGAATGCCCCTCCCACGGAATGCCCGGCCATGCCCCCGTCGTGCCCCACCCAGCCCCATTGGCGCTACGCCACAGTTTGAGTCCCACCACCATGGGAACCTGTTACTAAAATTTTTGGATCCCACCACTGCTCATCACCCTAAAACACTTATCGTCTCAAAGGTGCTATTGGACTGGGAAGCTGTTTACAAATAAAGCAAACTTTTGAGCTGCAAGCGGTTGTTCAGGCTGTGCTGTGTACACAACACTCCCCTGAGGTAGGCCATTGTTTTCGTTGGACATGTAAGGCAGTGAGACTCCGAGAGAGTGCCTTACCTAACACTGGTACATAGGAAGGACTTGAATCCAGGTCTCTCCCATTCGGCAAAGGTCTAATTGCACTTAGGCTGTATCTAACGCTCTCTTGTTTTAAAAATCAAGAAACTTAAAAGCAGGAGACTTTTGAAATAATATCAAAGGGAGTGCCAAAACAATCAGATCAGAACAGCGCGCCGTGCGCATGCTGCTCTTTCATCTTGCTCTGCCTTCGCGTAAAAGCTAGGTTCCTTTTTATTCTGCCTTCCAAAAGCCCTCTCACAATAAGGCAAGAGGAACTGTGCAAGATACTCACAGTCCATTAAAGCTCCCACAGATCACAGCTAAGACATTGCTCTGCCAACCACGCACAAACATCTTTCAAGTCCTGCGATGTGGACTAAATAAACTAGGAAGAACAGCGCTACTCTCTTGTGTGTGGGGTGGGTGGGTGGGTGTTGCATCAAGATTAGGCTGGGGGTGTGTGTGTGCAGGAAAAAGATGGAATTGGGGCTCTGTTGTCCCAGCAAACCCAGTTTGGGAGAAATACCTGCTGCCTTCCAGCTCCAACCCCTGCAGTCTTATTATGCTGCTCGCTGTGCATCACAGTTTAGACAGTTTTCCGCTTGCAGACACGGAGGCCATTTCTAGGTGTCCGCCAGGGCTTGCAAAAAACAGAGCAGAAACAAGAAGTCTTCAAATGCAGTGACGGGGCTTGGAGGGGCTCCCGGGCCCAGCTATTTACTTCTCCGACAGCCGCGCAATTCTGTTTCCTGGGGTTGAATCCAGAGCTTGGGTTGTTTTTCCTTTTTATGCTTAGCTCCCTAATGCAACGTGAATGTTTTGTTTGCTAGAAACAACACACGATATATTTCCCTCCCCCGTCACCGCCTTGTGCTTTCTTATGGCTTCAGCCAGCAACACAGTGATCATTTTTGTCCCCCCCGGTCCCTCCCCCCGCAAGGCTCCATCACACCCAAGGGCAGCTCCGTCCCCAGCAGACTGAGGCTCTGCCCCGACCAGGGCTTGGCTGGGAGGATCCCCCGTGGTTTTGCACGTGGCCGGCCACTGCCCTGCCCTACAGAATCTACGTTGAGTTGACAGATGACAATCCGGACAGTGTTGTTGATCGCTATCAACAGAGTCAGAAGTGACGATGGTTTATTGTTGTGGAAAGCCTGGTTTCGTTGGTAGTGATCAGATGAAGCCGCGACGCTTCGATGCCTGCATCTGTGGCTGGATGCCAGCCACAGATGCAGGCGAAACGTCAGGAGAGAATGCGGCTAGAACACGGCCATACAGCCCGGAAACCACACAGCACCCCAGTGATTCCGGCCATGGATGCCAGCCACAGATGCAGGCGAAACGTCAGGAGAGAATGCGGCTAGAACACGGCCATACAGCCCGGAAACCACACAGCACCCCAGTGATTCCGGCCATGGATGCCAGCCACAGATGCAGGCGAAACGTCAGGAGAGAATGCGGCTAGAACACGGCCATACAGCCCGGAAACCACACAGCACCCCAGTGATTCCGGCCGTGAAAGCCTTCGACAATACATTGATTTTATTCCATTTCTGATCTTGTTTTTAAATAAAGATGGAACTGTGTTTTCTTTCTGTATAAGTTAGGCAGGAACAAACTGTATTGGATAGAAAATAGGATTTATAGTTATCTTTTGCATCCTTTGTATTTGCGTCTGCATGGAACCTCCTTGGCTCAAGGCAGGAATCCACCCCCTGCTCCACCTGGGCGCGTTCCTTTCATTTGTAAAACCCAGAATGGACATTGACAAAGGGGACCTCGGAAGAAACGCCTCAATCGGCCTAATCCCACCAGCAGGCAGATAAGGGTGCCACCATTGTTAAGTTTCGTTTCCTGACCCCAAGCACCCAAAGGACTCTTTTGTGCTTTTCCCGCCAGTACCTATGTCATCGCCTCGCCTTACTCCAGCCGCGAAATTCAAGAAGGGGCTGCCCATCAGGGGCTGAGGCTGCCGCATCATGTGCCCAGCCAAGGAAGAGGTGTTAGGCCCCTTCCGCACATGCAAAATTAATGCGTTTTCAACCCACTTTCACAACTGTTTGCAAGTGGATTTTGCCATTCCGCCCAGCTTCAAAGAGCACTGAAAGCAGTTTGAAAGTGCATTATTCTGCATGTGCGGAAGGAGCCATTGATTCCAAATACCAGCAGCCTTCGCTCTGCTCCAATGACCACGCCAAGTGCACGGGTCCTTCCCGACAGCCACGGCTTTGCTGGCACTTGGTGGCCTTGTGGCTAAACCCTCTGCCTTAATCTTATGCCACGGGAAAAGAAAACGCTGACTTTCCCGGCTGGGGCAGCAGGGAGCGAATGGTACGCAAGATGTCGCTGCCCCTCCCATGCCACGGGAAGCTGCTGCCGCCCTCCTGCCCCCTACGCCTTTGCGGGTTGCTGCTGGGCCGCCCCTCCCAAAATGGGAGGCAAAAAGGGCCCCCCAAAGAGGGGGAAAGGAGGGAGGAAGCGGGTTCAAAACCCCTCCCCCAACAGAAGAAGGGATGGCTGAGAGCTGCCTGCAGGGGCCGGGGATGCGGCCGGGGTTGTTGCTTGCTGAAGCAGTCCGGACTCCCCAGGCAGGCAGGATGTCGCTGGCTCGTCTGGGGCCTTCGGCGGTCCCCTGCAGGAGCTGCCTCTGCACAGATCCAGACAACACATTGCTAAACAGCACCTGCCAGTAATTCACTGTGAAGCAGAGTATGATTGGCTGCCTAGGATCACATGACTTGGGAGGAGCCCCACTGCGGCAGGTAGCGTTGCCGACCCGAGGTGGGTCCTGGCAACGTTTCAGAACTACAATTGATCTCCAGACTGAAAAGATGGCTGTTCTGCCGGGTGGGCTACACCCCACCGAGGTCTCTCCCCTTTCTACACCCCACCCCCCCAAACCTCCAGGAAATTCCCAATCTGGAGTTGGCAACGCAGTGTGGGGCCAGGGTGGTGCCTGGGTCCTCTAACAAACCCTCCCGTGCTCGGACTCCTCCAGCCTCTCTTATTTCCACCAGGGAAATCGGCTCCATGCTTGACCTCCAAGTGCTCCAGCCGTTCGACGCCTGCCCCCTTTCCAATAGAGCAGTGATGGCGAACCTTTTCAAGACCGAGTGCCCAAATTGCAACCCAAAACCCACTTATTAATCGCAAAGTGCCAACATGGCAACTTAACCTGACTACTTAGGTTTTAGTTTAGAAAAACCGGTTGGTTCCGAGGTGTGCGTTACTCAGGAGTAAGCTTGGTGGTAGTCGGTGGCTTTGCTTTGAAACAACCGTGCAACTCTTCCTACGGGTGAATCACCACCCTGGGAGGGTTTACTCAGAAGCAAGCCCCATTGCCAGCAACCGAGCTTACTCCCAAGTAAAGGATCGTGCTTTAGTTATTCACATGAAAATCAGTGGGGTTTAACAGTGCTTAACAGGGTTACCTACACTGCTTCCCCAAAACTAGGTCTTAGGTTTAATACTAACAATTGAGCCCAGCAGCCTAGGCCAGCCTAGATGGGGGTGGGGGTGGTACTCTGTTTGCACGTGCCCACAGAGAGGGCTCTGAGTGCCACCTCTGGCACCCGTGCCATAGGTTCGCCACCACTGCAATAGAGCTACCTGACTTTTGGCACTGCCAAGATGGTGGTTGTAAAAAGGGGCATCAGCCGACAGCTGTTCATTGGGCCTCAGGCTGTTGATGGTTGCTGCTGTTTCCAGCCCTCAGGGTCTGGGAAAGCAACGGACCTGACAGACAGACAGACAGACAGACCATAAGAACATAAGAACATAAGAACAAGCCAGCTGGATCAGACCAAAGTCCATCTAGTCCAGCTCTCTGCTACTCGCAGTGGCCCACTAGGTGCCTTTGGAAGCTCATGTAACCTCAGCTTGTGGGTTCTGTGGGGCAGTACTTGGAAGGAGTTGCAAAGAACCAAATTTAAACAAAACAGTTTACTTCTCTTTACAAATAACATTAAACTTTAACATTTACAATTCAAGGTCCTGTTCAGGTTTGCATTTCAAGTCCTTATATTTACAGTCTACTGATATTGCCAAGTCCAATTCTTCTTTGCTGGTGGTTGGTTTTGAAGACTTCTGAGGCTTGGTGAATGGGCTTCAAGATGATGAAGGTTCCCAGAAAACTCTCACCATTTACATACACAAAAACCCTGAAACAATAAATTCTAACATTTACAATATAGCAAAAAAATAAACTCCCTTCCCACTAGTTCCCCACAACATTGCAGTTACCTTAAACAAGGTGTTAAGGGCTTAATAAAATCAATCAAGGTCCCAGCCTGGTAGCCTCGCTTCCTCCAACCTCATGAGTTCTGCAGCATTCTACTTCATTTCAGACTCCACCCCTTTCTGGGTCATCCCATTCTGACACAGGGGTTACATAGACTCCAATTAACCCCATTGAAAAATTCAGAACATAATCAGCTAACTTAGTAGGCTGGGTTCTAACTCTTTGCGGTCTAGGGGGTAGGTTACTAATTTCCCCAGAGATCCCTGTACTGGTAGGGACCACATTTGGTGAATCTGACAGCACAACCTTCTCTTTCCCTTGTCTTTTCTTACAAGGATTTCTGACTGCAGTAACCTCATCAGAGGGGGAGCTTGGTGTGAATTCCCTTGCCATGGGATTGAGGTCTGAAAGAGAGTTAGATGTGGATGCACAATCTTCTCCTACTGAGTTCACATCAGCTAACTTTTGTCTCGTCCTGCCACTAATAGGACTCTCTGGACTGTCCAAATCACTCATGTCCTCAGAGGAGGAAATAAAACCACATGGTCTCAGCATATCCCGGTGCAGAGTTCGAACAACACCTTTGCCATCTTCTGATTGGACTCTGTATACAGGAAGGGTTTCATCAGGTTGCTCCAGAACTATATGCACAACAGGTTCCCAGCCTGGTAGCCTTGCTTCCTCCAACCTCATGAGTTCTGCAGCATTCTGCTTCTTTTCAGACTCCACCCCTTTCTGGGTCATCCCATTCTGACACAGGGGTTACACTCACATGCAGGAGGTGAAAGCAATGGCCTTCTGCGGCTGTTGCTCCCGATCACCTGGTCTGCTAAGGCATTTGCAATCTCAGATCAAGGAGGATCAAGATTGGTAGCCATAGACAAAACACCACATGGCTCTACTGAAGGTGAACGGGCAGGCAGGGCTGTTCTTCGCTCTTGAGGCTTCCTAATTGAAGCCTTTGCCTCCTGCTTTTCTGTTCTGGGGGGCTCAAGAGGAGCCTTCTCCATTTCTCCCTTTTTTCTCCCCCTCTGCCCGATGCGCATCTGCACGACTGGCGTCTTTTCCGAAAACGGCACTTCACGTTTCCTGGCCGCCTCCGTGGGGGACGTTCAAGCTGCCTCCCTCCTGGGGCCGAGCATGCAAATGAGGTTGCACTTCGGTTTTTCCTACAGCTGCCCGGCCAGGTGTGTTTCAGGCAGCAGGATCTTATTTCCATCCGCTAATGAGGAAGCGAGGGGCACGCGGGTGCCGAGCAGAAATGGCCTCCTTCAAAGAGTTCAACAGGACTGCTAGGCAACCGTGGGCAGGTAGAAATGAGCCACTACAAGATTTCTCCACAGGCTGATTGCCGGTTTCTGCTTCCCAGTGCGAGAGCCCAGCGGAAAATACACAGGCGTGTTCAGCCCCACGCTGAAAGCTCAGTCTCCTCATAGGCAGCTTGACTGACGTGATGCTGAGCGCAGAGATTTCTCCACAGATGCAACCCTTCCCCAAATGTTTGACCGTTGACCTTTCATTAGTGGAAGAACAAAACTATCATCAGATGCTCTCTTCTAAGCGAATGGTAAGCGCTGGTTGGCCTCACGTGGGTTTTGGGGGTGTATCAATAAAATCACCCATATGGTCATGCTCAGAAATAATAATAATAATAATAATAATAATAATAATAATAATAATAATAATAATAATAATAATAATAATAATAATAATAATAATAATAACAACAACAACAACAACTGTTATTATTGTTGTTGTTATTGTTATTATTATACACATAACAACAATTATTATACACATTATTATTAATAACAACAACAATTGTTATTGTTATTATTGTTATTATACACACAACAACAATTATTATACACATTATTATTATACACATTATTATACATATTATTATTATTATTATTATTAACAACAACAACAATAATAATAATTAACAACAACAACAACAACAACAACAACAACAATAATAATAATAATAATAATAATAATAATAATAATAATAATAATAATAATAATAATAATAATAATAATAATAATAATAATAATAGTCGGTGCTCTAGGAGGAATCCCAGGAAATCTTGAAAAACATCTGGAAAGCCTAAACTTGGACAGAACATCAGTCCACCTGCTGCAGAAAGCAGCACTTCTAGGAACTGCACATATTCTACGCAAATTCCTCTAATATCATAGGTCCTTGGGAAGGACTCAAGTGTTGTTATGTGTATAATAATAATAATAATAATAATAATAATAATAATAATAATAATAATAATAATAATAATAATAAAACTACAAAGACTCTGGCACAAACCAGTAAAGGTGGTCCCAGTGGTGATCGGCACACTGGGTGCAGTGCCTAAAGACCTTGGACGGCACTTAAAAACAATCGGCGCTGACAAAATTACCATATGTCAGCTGCAAAAGGCCACCCTACTCGGCTCTGCACGCATTATTTGCCGATACATCACACAGTCCTAGATGCTTGGGAAGTGTCCAACGTGTGATGTAATACAAAATCCAGCATATTGATCTTGTTTGCTGTGGATAACTGTTTTTGTATCAATAAAGTAATAATAATAATAGTTATTGTTATTGTTATTGTGATTATTGTTGTTGTTATTATTATTATTATTATTATACACATAACAACAATTATTATACACATTATTATACACATTATTATACACATTATTATTATTATTATTATTATTAACAACAACACTACCACTACTACTACTACTACTACTACTACTACTACTACTACTAATACTACTACTAATACTAATACTAATACTAATACTAATAATAATAATAATAATAATAATAATAATAATAATAATAATAATAATAATAATAATTCGATTTAGTAACACTGGATGGCCCCAGGAGATGAACTGGTAGAAACGTCTTGCAGGAGCTGGAAGCAGAGCCAAAGGTCTAGAATAGGGGTTCCCAATATTGCGGGCACCGTGGTGCCTGACGTGGTTCATGGCATCAGACAGGTGTTTTGAGAAAGACGGCACTGCCAGGTGGGGAGTTTGCCCAGCAAGGTTCTGTTTGGCAATTGGAGATTTGTTTGCCTATGCAGATTTTTTCAAACATGGCTTTGGCAGCTCATCACAGCATTAGATCTTCGCTGTGTGACTGCCGGTGAGAGTCGTTTTGTGGCTGGCTTCACTTCCTACGGTAGCCATTTTGTGGCTGTGCCCACCACATCGTGCCAGAATTCCAAAGATGTCCATCAGCTCCAAAAGGTTGGGGGGCCAGAAGCCGGGGAGTCGGAGGGCAGTGGCAGGCAGACCATCTGGAAGGGCTGCCGGGCTCCTTGCTGTTTTACAACCACTTGACACAGCCGCCCACCTGAAACTTTCCTTCTAGTGTGCTTTGACAGCCCTGGCTGAGAGGCGCAACCCACCCTCCTCCACCCACCTAGGTCTGGAAGGCTGGGACCTCTCACAACACACATCCTTCTGTTTGCAAACATTCCGTGCCGGCCTCGGCTGCCCCTTCCCAGGGGATCTACAAACTTCAACTGCAGGACATTCGATGCCTTCGGCTGTCTGCTTCAGGAAGCTGAGAAGAAAGTGAGGAAAAGTTGGGGATTCCTGGGATAAGGCAGGAGGGCCCGGCCAGTGGTGGGACCTAAAAATTTTAATAACAGGTTCCGATGGTGGTGGGATTCAAACAGTGGCGGCGCCGCACACGCGCACCTCCAGTCCCTATTGGGCAGGGAGGTTGCTTTAGTAACCCCTTCTCGGCACTCAGAAAAAATTACTAACCACTTCTAGAGAAGTGGTGAGAAGAAGACTTTATTTACAGTCAATGACCAGAAATATTACAAATCTCCAAAATATCTACAACAAAACAAGAATGCAGATCTCTCTCCCGTATTCCAGCACTATCCATCTATATATCATTCTACTTTGTAAACACACCAAACAGCAAAAAAATACTAAACAAAACAAAAATATCTAAGGGGGATACCATATTCAGATCATTTTTTCTTTTTCATAATGAATAGACAGAATTTTGCTACCCATTTAGTAATATTCTCCTTCTTGTCTTGTAATAGTTTTTCACAACAAACCTTATCAGAACAATATGTCATTTTGTGTAGTAGACGTGACAGGCATTTTTTCCTTGCCTCCTCATGAAGGGAACACTTTAATAACATATGCTCTATAGCAGTGGTGGAGAACCTTTGGCACTCCAGATGTTATGGACTACAATTCCCATCAGCCCCTGCCAATTGGCCATGCTGGCATGGGCTGATGGGAATTGTAGTCCATAACATCTGGAGTGCCAAAGGTTCGCCACCACAGCTCTATAGTTTCTACAGAATTCAGAGAGCAAGAACATAAGTGGTGAGAACTGGTTGGATCCCACCTCTGGGCCTGGCACCTCTGAGGGCTAATGTTGGGGCCACTGAGCGAGACAGCCAGCCCAACGGTCAGCTCCACATTGCTTAAAATGTCAGCGCGAAATAAAACCAGCTGTTGTCTGTGCACATTGTTCCATTTTTTCCCAAATGCCATGAACTTCTCCTCCCCCCACCCCCTGTTTTTTGTAGTTGGCAATGCCTGTCATAATGAATCAGAGCCGCGCGGTAATCCTCCGTCAGAACATTCGGTGCTAATTGCTGGCACGGAGCCGCTTGGCTCTTCATTTCCGCCCGCATTTTAACAAAACATTTATGCATGAAAGATTTAATGTCAGGTATCAAGCATATCATTGTAAATTTGCCACTAATTAAGGCTAATTAAAACAATTAAATGGCTGCCGAGCCACAGAGCAAAAATGGAGCCGGCACTTGGCTTTTGCGCACGTGTGCCACCCTGGATGTGCGTCCCGGGTGCAAACATGCCCAGTTGTGATTGGGGATCGGGGGAGGCGCAAAACAGGAGGGGCTGGGGGAGTTGCGGGGGGGGGGGGGGGGGAGACGGGATGGTTGAGTTTCCGGACCTGGGAATATTTATTGAAGGTCTCCTTTGCTTAATTGCAGGGATGCTGATCGGCACGTCGCCCTCAGGAGCGGCTGGCTCTTGCATATTCATCATTGGCTGGGTTTTTAATCAAAGCTGCGTGGGGGCACCTCGCCCCCTCCCCCCACACCACCGGTGCCTCCGATCTGAATAATTTATCCTTCCTTGTTTGAAGGCCTGGACGGTGATGAGCTCTCCACTCGCTAGCAACGCCCCGGCCTCCTGTCAACACCACCTGCCCATCCAGATGTTGTGGTTGCCCATGTGCTCAGGAGCCTAGAAAAGCAACCCCCACAAGCACAGACCTCCCCCAGCCAGACCATCTGGCTGCCGGCGATGCTCAAGGTGAAAGCGTACCTCCGTGCGGTGGTGGAGGAGAGCACCCTCAAACTGCAGCCAACAACAGGGTGTCCAAACTTTCCGAGCCTGCAGGTCCCTTTGGGATTCTGATACAGTTTGGTGGGCACAGGAACAACACGTTTGCCCTAATAGGGCTGCCTCAACGGAAAGTTAGCGAGCGCATGGTGCGACCACGCAAACGGCTGACTTTGCATCTTGCCCTCTCACTCACAGCCTCTTGGTGGGAAATCACGCTTGTTGTGGAGGTGGCGGAAGACGCGCCCAAAGAATCTTTCTTTTTAGACATCTGCATAGCCAATCTAATCTCCAGTGGCCAATAGGAAGCCTTGCTGGGCAAAAGCCCCCCCCCCCTTACATGCACACACCTTCCACTTTCTAAAGGTGTTGGTACTGACCTTTAAGGCCTTACGCGGTCTGGGACCCTTGTATCTTCGAGACTGCATCACCCCATATGTCCCTTCACGGCCTCTTCGTTCAGTGGAGGCCAATTTACTGGTGGTCCCTGGCCCCTCAATGATGTGGCTGGCCTCCACGCGGGCCAGGGCCTTTACGGCTCTGGCCCCGGCCTGGTGGAACGCTCTCCCACCAGCTGTCCGGGCCCTCTTCGGGGATCCTGCGGTGAATTCCGCTTGGGGCGCACCTGTAAGACGGAGGCTTTGTTCCGCCCGAGGCCTTTGGAGGGACCGGCCGCTGATGGTGCCCCCCTTTCTTGGCTCTTACATCTGGGCCTTATACTATCTGATGGGACTCGTCGTTCCTCCCTTTGGAAAAGGATGTAATAATAGGTAGCCAGGCGCCACTCACACTTATAATTATCAGTATTACAGTTAGTCTTCCGCTGCTTTTATAGGTTTTAACTAATTTATGATGGTTTTATGACTGTATTTTATCATACGCTGTACACCGCCCGGAGCCCTTCGGGGATAGGGCGGTATAAAAGCCCAAAGTATAAATAAATAAAAATAAATAAATAAACATACTTGGCTGGCACCATGAAAAACGTCAGCAGCAGCCAGGGTGGGAAATCTCGCGGCACAATTTTCAAGGCAAGACACAAAACAGAGGTGGTTTTGCTTTTGCATCTGGGTAGCAACCTGGACTTCCTGGGCAGCCTCCCTTCCCAAGTGCCAACCAGGGCAGGGTCACCAGCTGTAGGCTGGGAAACATCTGGAGGTTTTGGTGGTGGAGCCTGGGGAGGGGAGGGTTTGAAGAGGGGAGGGACTTCAGTGGGGTATGATGTCATAGGATTCACCTGGAGATCAATTGTAATAGAGGGAGATGTCCAGCTACCACCTGGAGTTTGGCAGCCCTAACCCAGGCCTGCCCTCCTTAGCGCCCACGAGCTCATTCAATGGGACTAGCCTAGGGCATGATCCAGGTCAAGACAAGAGACGTTCAGAGGTGGTTTGCCATGGCCTGCCTCTGCGTAGCTTCCTTGGTCATCTCTCCTCCAAACGTGAACCAGGGCTGACCGATTCCCCACTGGCAGATTTCAGCTAGGTTCAACCTGGTTCCTGTAAACTAGGTCGACTCCAGTCACTCCCCACAGTCACTGTGTTTGACTCAGTTCTTCTATAACTGAGCTCCAAGAGAGGCGTGAAGAAGGATCATCTTTGGTACTGTAGTTTTTGCTCCTGCGCTTTCCCCATGGAGGGCTCCCATTTCCACGGCAGGAAACGCGTGAAAGGCATCGCGTCTTTTCACGTTTTCATGCGCCGCAGCTTGGCCGCATTAGCTTCACATTAGAATTTCTGCCAAAACTTTTAAACTACCGACAACACAGAATTTTTTAAAAAATAAAATAAAATAACATGAAAACAGTGCCCGGACAAGGTGCGCTTTTTCCCTCCGTGACTCTCCCGCTCTGCGCATATACAAACTCCAGCCTTTGGCTGGGAGGTTTGCGCTTGTCGCGTGAACAACGTGAGCTTCCAAAAAATGGCTACGGTTTAAAAAAGGCAAAGGCGTTTTCCCCCTTTGCACACCCCTGATTTCTGGGTACACATGCTCACTGAAACCAGTATTTGATCATTGAACAGGAGAGTCACACCTCACCGGAAAGCGATTCCCCACGCACTGAGTTTTCTACTAACTGGAGTTCAACTGACTAATAGTTTCAGGGAAGAAGCTGTACTTCATAACTGGAATCAGAAATTCCAGTTCTGAGGGAGACAAAACTGGGACATAACAAGGACGAAATCAGTGGCAGTAGGGAGTTGCTGGGTCGAACGTAGTACTAAACTGAGTCAACTCTGCCAGTGGGGAATCGCCCATAGAATCATAGAGCTGGAAGAGACCCCAAGGGCCATCGAGTCCACCCCTCTGCCATGCAGCCAAACAACCCAACGTACTGTTTATCTTTAAGGAGCCACTGACTGCCAAGAGATCTGCAGTTTCTTGGGTGGCCATACATACCCAGAGCTTTCCCTTCGAGGGGAGGGGTGTTCGGTTCCCTGATCAATAATCCATGAGGGGCTTCAGTTACTGCCCCTTTGAAAACTCACCTGAAAGGTGACTCACTCGTCATCCTAGACCTTCCACGAAGCGTAATACTCTTCACCGCAATGTGGAATTGGAGACAGAGTTACCAGGAAGGATCGGTAGCTTTGTGCTTGGGAGACAAACACAGATGCGGTCCAGCCTGCCGGAACGGCTGGCGCACCAGACTCAGATGGTGTGTTATGTGCCAATGAGTTGCTTCCAGTGTCAATTTAGATTACCCATTCAGCGGACATCACTTATTCAGTAGCCTTAGGCTAGTGGTGGCGAACCTTTGGCACTCCAGATGTTATGGACTACAATTCCCATCAGCCCCTTCCAGCATGGCCAATTGGCCACCACGGCCTTAGGCTAGCCACTCCCCCTTCCCTAGTTATTAATATATCTAAATTTCAATGTGGCCCCACCCAAGGGTACCTAAATCCGGAGACTGGGGCCAAGAACTGACGAGACAGATCTTTCTACAAACCCAAGAAAGGCCACGGGTCTGCAGAAACATCTGAAATATTTTTGAAAAGTACCTGCAACTACAACAGTATCGCTAGTTTTCAAGCCTTGGTTTCTGCCAGGGAAAGGTGGGGGGAGGGGGCAGGGCCCCTTCCAGGGCTATTTTGACCTTTTCCAGGGAGACCCTCAGTGGTGGGATCCAAAAATTTTAGTCACAGGTTCCCATGGTGGTGGGATTCAAACTGTGGCGTAGCGCCAATGGGGCTGGGCGGGGCACGACGGGGACGTGGCCGGGCATTCTGGGGGCGGGGCATTAATAATTTCTCAGTTACTGTAAAAAAAAGTTCCTAATTTCCAGCTGGTATCTTTCTGTCCATAATTTAAACTCACGTTTGCGTCACGTTTTTCTTTCGGTCCAATTGTTACAATGATAGTATAGCCCCAAAGAGAGCTCTCAAATGCAGGTGTAGGTCAGACAATCGTCGACACCCAGCCAGGGTTCCTATTTGTATAACTGAATAGTAATTGATAGCCTGATACTGGATACTGTTAAAGAATGATTGAGTTTATTGCTATGTATTTTGTTTTGATGCATTGTAATGTTATGTATTATTGGTTGTATTATTATTTGATGTTGTTCACCGCCCTGAGCCCTCCCGGGGAGGGCGGTATACAAATTAAATTTAACATAACATAACATAACATTATAGCAAGTCCTATCGTCTGCTGCCAACAGAAACAACTACTTCTCCTCTAATTGACTGCCTGTCAAATACTTAATACTTTCAAATACTTAGTTTTGTTTCTAGAAATCAAAAGAAGGACACTTTCCTTAAACAAGGAACTTTGCCATATTACTGAAACATGTTTTTAAAACAGCCCAACAGGGAGAATTATCCCGTTTTCTACCTTCGCTAACCAGCCAAACAGGAAACAACAGGACTTTATGATTTTTGGACCTAATGGAATTTCTAGCGGAAAAGCAGACCCAATTAGTAACCCCCTCTCAGCACACACAAATCATTAGTAACCCACTCTCGGGAACTGGTGAGAACCTGCTGGATCCCACCTCTGGAGACCCTGCCAAGGGGAGGGAAAGCTGAAAATAAGGGAGGGGGTCACATGGGTAGGTTGGCTGCTGGACAGGAAGGTGAGATGCAAACAGGAAAAGGGGAAAGGTGACGAGTGTTGCCAGGATAGGGAAATCGTGGGGGAGAGAGGAAAATGGCATGCCCCCTTCCAATCCTCGTAGTCACTTCACTTGTAATTTTATTGATCTTTTTAAACAATTAAAACAACACTTTAAAACAGGAGTGTGATGGCACCTTAAAAACCAACAACACTTCAATCTGTGATGTACAAGTAATTGTTAGGGCTTTTGTGCGTTGATTGTTTGCCTCGTGTTTGCTTCACAGTGGGGTTTTCCTGGGGGTTTCTGTTTACAGAAGAGATTGGGCTGGAGGACTCACCCAATTCTCAGGTCCATTCTGCAGAGACAAGCTAGCCCAAAACAAACAGCTTTCATTTGCAAGGAGGGCACCTCTTACAACCATCAGCATTAGATAAGACACCAAAACTAGACCCTGAAACCAGTGGTGGGATCCAAAAATTTTAGTAACAGGTTCCCATGGTGGTGGGATTCAAACAGTGGCGTAGCGGCAATGGGGCTGGGCGGGGCACGACAGGGGCGTGGCCAGGCATTCCAGGGGCGGGGCATTAATAATTTCTCTGTTACTGTAAAAAACTCTTACTGTAAAAAAGAAAAAAAGTTCCTAATTTCCAGCTGGTATCTTTCTGTCCATAATTTAAACTCATTATCGCAAGTCCTATCGTCTGCTGCCAACAGAAACAACTACTTCTGCTCTAATTGACTGCCTGTCAAATACTTCATACTTTCAAATACTTAATTTTGTTTCTAGAAATCAAAAGAAGGATACTTTCCTTAAACAAGGAACTTGACGGTATATTATAACTGAAAGAACATGTTTTTAAAACAGCCCAACAGGGAGAATTATCCCCTTTTCTACCTTCGCTAACCAGCCACATAGGAAACAACAGGACTTCATGATTTTTGGACCACTCTTGGGAACTGGTGAGAACCTACTGGATCCCACCTCTGCCTGAAACCAAGAGCTCCACCCAGGCCAACCAAACTAAATCACACAAATAATAGGGGAGGAGCAGACTTTTCTACTATATATTATACACACAGTCAATGTACCACACTATCAGAGCCCCTGTTGCCAACTCTATTTGCATTCTAAAAGGGTCCTTTTCTTCTTCTGCCAGCCCAACCGGGGCAAAAGTCTACATTTCCTGCAAACTCCCCCCTCCTTTATTCCTGACATCCAATAGATCAGTAGACTGAGCCTTTGCTCCAAGGTTAGACTTTTAGCATTTCAACAAAAAACAAAAGAAAAAGTCCTTCTGATTGTTCAGAAATGAGACACCTACTACACACACACCTGAAGCCAGAGTTGGGATCCAACAGGTTCTCATAGTTCCCGAAATTGGGTTACCTAAATTATCTATTATTATTCTGAGAGGGGGTTACTAATCGGGTCTGCTTTTCCGTTAGAAATTCCATTAGGTCCAAAAATCATACAGTCCTGTTGTTTCCTATGTGGCTGGTTAGTGAAGGTAGAAAACGGGATAATTCTCCCTGTTGGGCTGTTTTAAAAGCATGTTTTAGAAATATGGTCAAGTTCCTTGTTTAAGGAAAGTCTCCTTCTTTTGATTTCTAGAAATAAGGGTATTTGAGAGGTATTAGAATTATTTGACGGGCGGTCAGTTAGAGGAGAAGTAGTTGTTTCTGTTGGCAGGAGACGATAGGACTTGCTATAATCAGCTAAATTATGGAGCCGAAAAAATTTCAACTGGAAATTAAGAACAGTTTACTGAAGAGTTTTTTACAGTGGCTGAAAGTATTAATGCCCCACCCCGAGAATATGACCGGCCACGCCCTCGTTATGCCAGCCCCATTAGCTACCCCACTGTTTGAATCCCACCACCATGGGAACCTGTTACTAAAATTTTTGGATCCCACCACTGAACTTAACCCTTGGAAATGGTGACCAGAAGAGTGTGGAAAACTGTTGTTGGGTGAGCTGGGAAAGGCAGGAAGGAGCAGTAAAACTTGGGCAAAGAATTATGCTTCCTTTTTAGCTTCACAGGGAAAAGTGAAGCAACAAGTCACGTTTTGCAAGCATTTAGAAACCAAGCGGCTTCTCTGCTGTGCTCCGCGGTGGCTGCAGAAAGGGGGGGAAATGCATAAACAAGAGAAGGGACTGAAAGGTGAGCTTGTTGCGAGGCAGAACACAAATGCCTAAATGGCCTTAATCTTTAAGGAGCTGCTCCGGGCTCTTCTTTTATTTTGCTGCTACAGAGCAAGACGGTTTCAATTTAGGAATAAAAAGAACGGGAAACCAAATTGCAACAGACACGGCCCATGTAGCCCCTTCCTGTTCTTCACTTGCTTGGAGAAAGGGGGGGGGGGGGAATGCAGAAATACAAGGTCT
This sequence comes from Sphaerodactylus townsendi, assembly GCF_021028975.2. Classification (NCBI taxonomy): domain Eukaryota; kingdom Metazoa; phylum Chordata; class Lepidosauria; order Squamata; family Sphaerodactylidae; genus Sphaerodactylus; species Sphaerodactylus townsendi. The sequence continues at coordinate 5,235,006 of NC_059441.1, forward strand.
CAGAAAAATGGGGAAACCTGGCTTTTATTTTGGCCTCTTTTTTTGGCAGTCTAAAACACCTCCTATGAAACTGCTTTCCTAATCATTCTGATGACAAAAGCTAACATACATGTGTTAAGGTCGCAAAAGGAGCAGTAGTAGGTGACTCTCTCATTAAGTGCACTCACATTTTTGCTTTAAGAACATAAGAACATAAGAACAAGCCAGCTGGACCAGACCAGAGTCCATCTAGTCCAGCTCTCTGCTACTCGCAGTGGCCCACCAGGTGCCTTTGGGAGCTCACGTGCAGGATGTGAAAGCAATGGCCTGGAGGCTGTTTTGCTCCCGATCACCTGAGGATGCTGTTAAGATATGCAATCCTCAAGATCAAATACTAAAAGAACATTTATATTTTAAATTTTGTAAACTTATACCAATACAGCATAATATTCAAACACCAGGCTGCAAATGATGCCATGTAATGTTGTTAAAGCAATTAAATACATTTATGTTTGATAATCTCCATGGTAACGTCACTGTATATAGTTCAGGTAATTCCTTATAGTGGCGTGAGTGGCTAAGGAAACGGGTGCACTCTGATCTCTGGAGGAACTGGGTTTTGATTCCCAGCTCTGCCGCTTGAGTTGTGGAGGCTTATCAAATTCAGATTAGCCCTGCTGCACTCTACCTGCATCAGCTAGGTGACCTAGCAGATGATCACAGCCTCAGAGCTCTCTCAGCCCCACCCACCTCACAGGGTGTTTGTTGTGAGGGGGGAAGGGCAAGGAGATTGTAAGCCCCTTTGAGTCTCCTACTGGAGAGAAAGGGGGGATATTAATCCAAACTCTTCTTCTTCTTCTTCTTAAATGTTTCCAGACAAAAATATTTACTTCATTTACACCTACTTTGCTCCCCCGTGGGGAACCAAAATGGCTGACAGCATTCATTGCTTCTCCATTTTATTCTCACCACGATCCTGCGCGGTAGATTAGGCCCCGTAGGGTGTGACTGGCCCAAGGTGAGCTTCCACGGCAGAGCGGAGATTTTAACCCTGCCTTCCCCTTCCACTACGCTGCTGCCCCATAGTTTCAAAAATTTCAGACATTTATAGGTCTGGAAACGGCAAAGGTGCAGGTGGTTCACTGAGAGTAGTATTGTTTCCACTCCAAAATAATTGCTTTCCACTTTAAAAGAGAAAGTGGAGAATATTCAGGGCAATCCTGCTGGTAAGCCACTTTCTGGTTTTCCAAAATATGCTGATAGGCACCCTCCAGGGCATGGGTCGGCAGCCTTTAACACCCAAAGAGCCATTTGGACCCGTTTTGCACGGAAAAGAAAACACTTGGAGCCGCAAATAGTTTTTGACATTTAAAATTAAGATAACACTGTGTGTGTGTGTGTGTGTGTGTGTATAACCTTTATGCTTTGTATAACCAATTATAGTGTGTTGCTTATGAAATCCATGATGCACAAAACAGGCAGTGCAAAAGGGACCCCTGCTTGACTCGCTTTCCCTCCCACCCTTGATCTATTATAACGTTATAACATCATGATGTTACGTTAACGTTATAACATCATAATGTTACATTATGATTATTGTTGCTTCAGTTATATGATGTTATGAAATGATTTGATGTTATGATGTTATAAGAGAAGCATCAACATTATAACGTCATAACATCACATCATGATTTTATGACGCTATAACGTTATAACATCATGATTTTATATCGTCATGATGATGTTATAATGTCATGATGTTATAATGTCATGATGATGTTATAATGTCATGATGATGATATAAAATCATGAAGTTATAACGTCATGATGATGTTATAACATCATCATGACATTATAACATGATGTGCTAACATCATGATTGTATAACATCATGATGATATTATAAAGTCATGATGTTATAATGTCACGATGGTATAACGTCATGATGATGTTATTATGTTACTATAATTTCATGATGTTATAACATCATTACGAATTTATCATCATGACTTTATAATATCATCATGACGTTATAACACAGGGGTCAGCAACCTTTAACACCCAAAGAGCCATTTGGACCCGTTTTGTACGAAAAAGAAAACACTTGGAGCCACAAATACTTTTTGACATTTAAAATTAAGATAACACTGTATATATTGGTTTTTTTACCTTTACGCTTTGTATAACCAATTATAGTGTGTTGCTTATGAAATCCATGATGCGCAAAACAGGTGGTGCAAAAGGGACCCCTACTTGGCTCGCTTTCCCTCCCTCCCACCCTCGATCTATGATGTTACGTTATGATTATTGTTGCTTCCGTTATATGATGTTATGAAATGATGTGATGTTATGACGTTATAAGAAAAGCATCAACATTATAACGTCATAACATCACATCATGACGTTATGTTGTGACTATTGTTGCTTCTGTTATAGGAACACTGCGGCTGCTTCTGCTGTGTTTCCTTTTCTTCGCTGCCTCTGTCCTTCGGCCCAACCTTTTCCTGGATCATTAGATGCTACATTATACTTGAACAGGGCTCTGTACTGAGATACAGCTGATAAAGGCCGGGCAGACACCAAAGCCTAAACTTACACCATAAATAATTAACGTTTCGGGCTAATCATTCCAGGGTTTTCCACCACACCAACTTCTTTGTAATGGAGCCCTTTCCACTTTAAATATTGAAAGCTGTCGAAATGTCTGGCCCAGTTTTAACTCCAGGGGCTGAGCAAGGAGGAGGAGCTATTTAGCCGCAGATGAGACCCAAATGTGCCCTCAACCCCAAAGAACAACCCCCCCTCCCCGGGAGAATGCTAAATTCCTGCTCTGGGGCTGGCATTCAGTCACAGGTGTCAAACTTGCGGCCCTCCAGATGTTATGGACTACAGTTCCCATCATCCCCCTGCCAGCATGATGCTGGCAGGGGATGATGGGAACTGTAGTCCATAACATCTGGAGGGCCGCGAGTTTGACACCTGTGATAGAGGTAGAATTCACAATCCCTCCACTAGTTTTCTTTTTGCAGAAGGAATATAGAAGAACGTAAGAACACAGGTATAGCGCCTGATGGATGTCACCATTGATCATAACGTGGGCGACACAGAGGCCGGGCCCCTCCCCCGTTATCCATGGTTATAACAATGTTATAAACCTTTATCATGTCGCACCCCCCCCCCCCCCGCAGCCTATTTTGTAGAAGAAGAGAAGAAGAAGAGTTTGGATTTATATCCCCCCTTTCTCCCCTGTAAGGAGACTCAAAGGGGCTGCCAATCTCCTTGCCCTTCCCCCCTCACAACAAACACCCTGTGAGGTCGGTGGGGCTGAGAGAGCTCCGAGAAGCTGTGACTATCCCAAGGTCACCCAGCTGGCGTGTGTGGGAGTGCCCAGGCTAATCTGAATTCCCCAGAGAAGCCTCCACAGCTCAGGCGGCAGAGCTGGGAATCAAACCCGGTTCCTCCAGATTAGAGACACGAGCTCTTAACCTCCTACGCCACTGCTGCTCTGAAATGTAAATGGAGAATCACCAGCTTTTGCTCATAGGAAAAATGCCCCATCCCCCCCGCCCTGCCCCACCATCTCGGTGACTGAGATTTATTCTTCTTCCAGCTTTACAGTGGCGAATTCTGCCCAGCATAAATATAACATCTTTACGACGTTATAAAAAGATCTGTTTTGGCATTCTGTGTTCCCACAATGCAGGGGAACACAAGCGTTGCCAGCCAAAACGGATCTTTCCCCCCGCCTGCTGCACGGAGCTCTTGTCAGTTTCACAACGGTGCCCACCATTTTGTGTGTCTCAGAGGCCCTTTCCCCACTTACCTTAAGCCCCGCGCTACTCTCCTAAAGTAGCGCGGGATCCAGCTGCACTCCCCACTTCAGGGGCGGCGAGGTGCAGCCAGCCCGGCGGCATTGCCTCAGCAGCCCCTCAGCCTTAGCGCAACCAATTCCCTGGCGCCTTTTCAAATAGTGCCTGCTGATGACCCCGCGCGGAAGCTGGGAGCGTAGCGCCAGGAGTGTGTGCGCGCTTTAATGAATCTGTGCAGCATCCCTCCAACAAGGGTAAGTGGGGAAAGGGCCAGAGATTCCCCACAGAGGTTTCCTCTGCTTGCAGCTCACCCGTTTGCTATTTCACTGTAAAAAGATGAATAATGTTTGTTTTTGCCTAGCGATCCAGTGCATGTTTCGTTTTTCCTTTTGCTTTCAGGGGGATGTTTGTGAAGCTATGGCAACACAAATACGCACGTATTGCAGCTTCTGTCATCGTAGCTTTGCAGACATTCCCCTCAAAACAAAAAACAAAGATGACACATGCACTCAACACTTCATCCATCTACTTTTTGCAGCGACATAGCAAATGGATGAGCTGCAGACAGAGGAAACCTCTGTGGGAAATCTTCACAGAGAATCTGCTGCCGCACGCAAAATGGCAGGCCCGAGTGGCAGAAGCAAAAGGAAGAGGTTTGGGCAAGAGAAATGAAGTGTTTCCTGCCTGCTGGGGTTCTCTCCTCAACCTGGGTTGGAGGCGGGGGGAGATCTCTAGTTTAGCCATTTTTGAAAAACCCAGGTTGGCAGAAATATAACAGGCTGAACTCATTTTTGGGAAGACGGCCGTGCGAAGTCCTTCCCCAAAACGTCCTATAAAGGTGTTATGTTTGTGCCGTGCGGAATCCACCAATGTCATCTTGTGAAATCTGGCCACCAGAACTGCAGAATACAGTGTTCCAAGCGAGGCCACGCCAGAGCGCTCCACAAGAGGGTAATGCGGTGCTCGTTTGGAAAGGAAGACGGGCAGCTGTGGCCTCAGTGTGCCGTGGCAGGGAGGCGGCCAACTCTGGGTTGGGATTCTTAGAAAACGGGCTGAAAGATTTGCTTTTGTGCCATTCGGAAGAGGATCACCACAGGGCTGAACTTCCCAGCAAATCAGCTTCCAAGTTTGCCCCTCCGTGATCCCCCCAAAACATTTCAGGGCTCAGCCTGCAAATAACTCTCTACACCAGGGGTCTGCAACCTGTGGCTCTCCAGATGTTCATGGATTACAAATCCCATCAGCCCCTGCCAGCATGGCCAATTACTAACCCTACCAGTGGTGGTGAACCTTTGGCACTCCAGATGTTATGGACTACAATCCCCATCAGCCCCTGCCAGCATGGCCAATTGGCCATGCTGGCAGGGGCTGATGGGAATTGTAGTCCATAACATCTGGAGTGCCAAAGGTTCGCCACCACGGCGCCTAACCCAATTGGCCATGCTGGCAAGGGCTGATGGGAATTGTAGTCCATAACATCTGGAGTGCCAAAGGTTCGCCACCACGGCGCCTAACCCAATTGGCCATGCTGGCAGGGGCTGATGGGAATTGTAGTCCATAACATCTGGAGTGCCAAAGGTTCGCCACCACGGCACCTAACCCAATTGGCCATGCTGGCAGGGGCTGATGGGAATTGTAGTCCATAACATCTGGAGTGCCAAAGGTTCGCCACCACGGCGCCTAACCCAATTGACCATGCTGGCAGGGGCTGATGGGAATTGTAGTCCATAACATCTGGAGTGCCAAAGGTTCGCCACCACGGCACCTAACCCAATTGGCCATGCTGGCAGGGGCTGATGGGAATTGTAGTCCATAACATCTGGAGTGCCAAAGGTTCGCCACCACGGCGCCTAACCCAATTGGCCGTGCTGGCAGGGGCTGATGGGATTTGTAGTCCATGAACATCTGGAGAGCCACAGGTTGCAGACCCCTGCTCTACACTTTTCTCTCTATGTGGTTCATGACAGGGGTCTGATCCCCCCCTCCAAATTTAATCCCCCCCCTCCAACACGCAAACAGGAGTCAAACACTT